>NC_058419.1:45940471-45985322 GCF_002201575.2 Neomonachus schauinslandi | reverse complement strand
CTTCCTTCCTTCCTTCCTTCCTTCCTTCCTTCCTTCCTTCCTTCCTTCCTTCCTTCCTTTCTCTGACAGAGAGAGACATAGCAAGAGAGGGAACACAAGCAGGGTGAGTGGAGAGGGAGAAGCAGGCTTCCTGCCGAACAGGGAGCCCTACGCGCGGGGCTCGATCCCAGGACCCTGGGATCATGACCTGAGTCGAAGGCAGACACTTAACGACTGAGCCACCCAGGCGCCCCCTAAACTCATTCTTCAAGTTTTCTTGGTCCGACAGCTTTAAGTGGAAGGAGATTCTTGTAATAGAATTCTGTAATGGCTCTATTTTGTCTTTTACATTGAATCAGGCATTCCATAATTTAGTCTACTCATTGTTTTCACTGAAAGTTGCTCAGCATCCTTAGAAACAAATATCTGATCCCACCTAATTCCTTTTCTCTATGAAGTCATTCTATAGGAACAACTACCTTGCCATGTAGAACCTATCGTAAAAGGGAAAGCACTCAGTTAATTGTAGGCTATTGGTTTTCAACCCCAGATTGTGGAGGGAAGTCTCATTTGTACTATTCCCATCTCAACCCAAATATCCCATGTTTTCTTGAGACTCTGTTGTTTATTACCCTATTTCTGGCTTACTTTTAGTCTGTAGCCACTTGCTTAAGCCCCAAAAGGAATATAAGGAAAAATACTCTGATATGTCTTACAAGTAGTGGAAAAATTGAATAACCTGACCTGATAAAAGGTGGAAACAAGTGCTAGAGCTGCTCTACCATTAAATAACAGCAATGTATTCTCGGTCCTTGCATTTATCAGTTCATATTATTAAAGAAAAGGAACATGATCACTTCACTTCACGATCCAATTGTTTACCCAGACCAATTAATTAGAGCAAGGAAGGCAGGACTAGTCAGTGCTTGTGAGGATTGTCCCACTTCACCCATGCTCTGGACACAAAATGTAAAAGGTAAAAACTACAGTACAGAATGTCTAAGGAATGTTTCACCAGTCACATTTAGGAATAATAGAACAGTATATAGTTGGTACTTAATTCCTGGTACCTATTATTATTTTGTGACTATTAGTTATTATAAGTTAAATCTTTTCAAATAACTACTCTTCAGATTCAGCCACACCTGATCCATGTTGTTGATCTTTCACGTGGAATGTGATTTAAGATGCAAAACCTCAGACTTCAGGAAATGAAATATTTGCCTATTGTGTGATTCTTAGCTCATTCATAATCCAGATTTACATGTCTCTGTGCAGGAATAGGTTTCATCTGAAGTGGATGGAAGTTTCCACTGTTAATCAGAGCAAAGGAAGCTGGGTAGTTTACCCTAATAGCTGGGATGGAGCCAAGAGATGCTGATGCATTCATCTTCAGTATATGAGCTCAGACACCACCTCTACCTCACCCAGAAGAAGACATTACTGTTCCAGGATTGACATCTTTTCAGATTCTCCTTACTAAGTGTTCAAACAATCTTCGGTCTAACCTCACCCAGGGTCACCTTGTTACTACAGCAGTGATATTCCTTATTAAATGGCCATGGGTTTGTTGTCATATGAATTACACTGGTCATAGTAAAACCAAGGAAGATCAACCAAGTAAAAACCTGGAGTCCTCCATCATTTCTCTCCTAAAGGGAGAAAAAAAGCCATTCACCCATTATCATTATCACCACTGATTTCTTCAGAAAATCCTTGAAAATTCTGATTTTGCTTGAAAGCCCAAGTTTTATTGTTGGTGACAAATACAGTCAGTTGTTTTCCTTGAAGGTCCACACATTGATTTTTTAAAAAGATTTATTTATTTATTTGAGAGAGAGCGAGAGAAAGAGAGAGAGGAGGGGGAGGAGCAGAGGGAGAGGGAGAAAAGAGAATCTCAAGCAGACTCCTTGCTGAGTGTAGAGCCCCATGTGGGCCTTGATCCCACAACCCTGAGATCATGACCTGAGCTGAAATCAAGAGTCAGACGCTTAACCGACCGAGCCACCCAGGTACCCCTCACACATTCATTTTTAAGAAAATTTCTGCCCAATATCCAAGTCTGAAAAAACAGAGTTTTTCTGCCATTCTTTCAAGTAAAAACGGTGCTCCATATAAGTAAAGCAGTTCATTCAGGGTATAACTCAAATGACCATGCAAATATACTTTTTGGGACAACCATTGTTTTAAGCTATGCAACAGAAGTGCTTTGTGCACACTTCCCATTTTATCACACAGAATATTAAAAAGCATGCACTCAAGACTTGAGATTTAATAAAATTAATACTTTTATTATAAATAAGGACTCCTTTCACAACATTTTAAAATGAAACTAGATTTAAAAATTTTTTTGCATGTGTGGCTGTAAAAAAAGTCAATCACTACAAGTGCAGTTTGGCTCTGCTAAGGCTGAGCAGTTTTACCCAATATTGCTTTTGCAGCATTAATGTAAATGGCAACCTAGTGAAAAATAGCAAATACCATGTTAGATTGTTTTGAAAATAATTTTGACCTTACCGTTTCAGGGATCTGCAGTGGTCTGTGGATACACTGAGAACCAGCGATGTACAATATGATTCTGATTCTGTGTAAAAAATACACAGAGATGACGTGAACATCTGAAAGAATTTACCTGACTTTCAGTTGCAGGAGCCTTTTTAGACTGATGCCATGGACTCTTATATATGGTGAATGTTTTTTTTATGCCAATAAAATAGAAGCACGTCACAGATTTTAACAGTTGCATAATATTTTACTGTGTGGACATACCATCTATTGTTTAGCCAGTTCCATAGTGTTAGACATTTAAGTTGCTTCTAATTTTTCTCTCTTAGAAACAGTGCTGAAATGAACATCCTTTGTGTATTTCTCTGTGTAAAATTATTTGATTATTTCCTTAGGAAAAAAATCCTACAGGTGGAATGCTTCTCTGAAAGTAGGTACATCTTTATAGCTTCTTTTTCCTTTTTTTGTTTGATTTCAAGTTTTTATTTAGATTCTAGTTAGTTAACATATATGGTAAAATTGGTTTCAGGTGTAGGATTTAGTGATTCATCACTTATGTGTAACACCCAGTGCTCAACAAAGCAAGTGCCCTCCTTAATACCCATCACCCATTTAGCCCATCCCCTCCCACCTCGCTCCATCAACCCTCAGTTTGTTCTCTATAGTTAAGAGTTTGTTTTATGGTTTGCCTCTCTTTTTCTGCAACTATGTTCATCTGTTTTGTTGCTTAAATTCCACATATGAGTGAAATCATATGGTATTTGTTTTTCTCTGACTGACTTATTTCATTTAGCATAATACACTCTAGCTCCATCCACATCATTGCAAATGGCAAGATTTCATTCTTTTTGATGGCTGAGTAATATTGTGTATATATATATAGATATAGTTTCTTTATCCATTCATCAATGTTGATGGATATTTGGGCTCTTTCCATAGTTAGGCTATTGTAGATAATGCTGCTACAAATATCAAGGTGCATGTGACCCTTCAGATCAGTATTTTTGTTTTCTTTGGTTAAGTACCTAGTAGTGCAATTTCTGGGTCATAGGGTAGTTTTATTTTTAACTTTTTAAGGAACCTCCATATTGTTTTCCAGAGTGGCTGCACCAGAGTGCTTTCCCACCAATAGTGTAAGAGGGTTCCCCTTTCTCCTCATCCTCGCCAACATCCGTTGTTTCCTGTGTTGTTAATTTTAACCATTCTGACAGGTGTGAGGTGGTATCTCATTGTGGTTTTGATTTGTATTTCCCTGATGATAAATGATGTTGAGCATCTTTTCATGCAGCTGTTGGCCATCTGGATGTCTTCTTTGAAAAAAATGTCTATTCATGTTCTGCTCATTTCTTAACTGGATTATTTATTTTTGGGGTGTTAAGTTTGATAAGTGCTTTACTAACCCTTTATCAGGTATATCATTTGCAAATATCTTCTCCCATTCTGTAGGTTTTTAGTTTTGTTGATTGTTTCCTTTGCTGTGCAGAAGCTTTTTATCTTGACGAAGTCCCAGTAGTTCATTTTTGCTTTTGTTTCCCTTGCCTCCCAAGATGTGTCTAGTAAGAAGTTGCTGTGGCCAAGGTCAAAGGGTTTGCTGCCTGTGTTCTTCTCTCTAATATCTTTATAGCTTCTTATGCAGATTACCACATTACCTTCCAGATAAATTGTACTAATATATAATACCCATCTGTCCCTTTTCTATGTGACCCCCTCCCAGGAGTCCCTATCTCTAATCTTGCCTCATGTTACCATACACTTGCCTAAAAATGAGTGTTCTGTGAGGAGTGTCAGAAAAGCAGGCTGGGTTTGAAAAATCTCTGGGACCTTCCCCATTTTCTACTTTCATTGCTTCAGTGGGTTAGGGAGGAGGACAAAGAAGATGCATCTGCTTTTAAATGAATTTAAGGGTGGGGGTGGGTTCCCATAAAGGCCTCACCACTCCCCCTCTTCTAAGAGAAGACAGACCTAGATCTCTAACCCTAGGGGGAAAAAAAAACACTCTTTGCCCTGAATCATTCTTTCTGTCACAATGCTTTGTCTCATCATTAGAAATGATAAATCACTTTAGCATTTCATGGTCACCAGAACTGCCCAAGAAAGAGGGCTTTCTTTGTCAGGACCTGCACCAGATCGTATAATTTCTTTTTTTTTATTATTGTGTTATGTTAATCACCATACATTACATCATTAGTTTTTGATGTAGTGTTGCATGATTCATTGTTTGCGTATAACACCCAGTGCTCCATGCAGAACGTGCCCTCTTTAATACCCATCACCAGGCTAACCCATCCCCCCACCCCCTCTCCTCTAGAACCCTCAGCTTGTTTTTCAGAGTCCATTGTCTCTCATGGTTCGTCTCCCCCTCCGATTTCCCCTCCTTCCTTCTTCCCCTCCTGCTATCTTCTTCTTCTTCTTCTTCTTTTAACATATAATGTATTATTTGTTTCAGAGGTACAGGTCTGTGATTCAACAGCCTTACACAATTCACAGCGCTCACCATAGCACATACCCTCCCCAATGTCTATCACCCAGCCACTCCATCCTTCCCACCCCCCACCACTCCACCAACCCTCAGTTTGTTTCCTGAGATTAAGAATTCCTCATCTCAGTGAGGTCATATGATACATGTCTTTCTCTGATTGACTTATTTCTCTCAGCATAATACCCTCCTGTTCCATCCACACCGTTGCAAATGGCAAGATCTCATTCCTTTTGATGGCTGCATAATATTCCATTGTATATATATATACCACATCTTCTTTATCCATTCATCTGTCGATGGACATCTTGGCTCTTTCCACACTTTGGCTATTGTGGACATTGCTGCTATAAACATCGGGGTGCACGTACTCCTTCGGATCCCTACATTTGTATCTTTGGGGTAAATACCCAGTAGTGCAATTGCTGGGTCATAGGTAGCTCTATTTTCAACTTTTTGAGGAGCCTCCATACTGTTTTCCAGAGTGGCAGCACCAGCTTGCATTCCCACCAACAGTATAGGAGGGTTCCCCTTGCTCCGCATCCGCGCCAACATCTGTCGTTTCCTGACTTGTTAATTTTAGCCATTCTGACTGGTGTGAGGTGGTATCTCATTGAGGTTTTGATTTGGATTTCCCTGATGCCGAGCGATATTGAGCACTTTTTCATGTGTCTGTTGGCCATTTGGATGTCTTCTTTGGAAAAATGTCTGTTCATGTCTTCTGCCCATTTCTTGATTGGATCATTTGTTCTTTGGTTGTTGAGTTTAAGAAGTTCTTTATAGATTTTGGATACTAGCCCTTTATCTGATATGTCACTTGCAAATATCTTCTCTCATTCTGTTGGTTGTCTTTGAATTTCTTTGTCAACCTACAACCAAGTCAGGCAGCAGATCTTGGTCTTTTTTTTTTTTTTTTTTGGTAAGCATCTGTTGTTCCCACCATTCCTTAACAATTCTTATAGTCACCACCTTATTTCACCTTTTATTGTCTCATTTTTGGTTTATCAGAACTTCTTAACAACAGTTCTCATTTCCAGTCTTTTTATTTTTTTTTAAATTTTATTATGTTATGTTAATCACCATACATTACATCATTAGTTTTTGATGTAGTGTTCCATGATTCATTGTTTGCGTATAACACCCAGTGCTCCATTCAGTACATCCCCTCTTTAATACCCATCACAGGCTAGCCCATTTCCAGTCTTTTTAAAAAAGATTTTATTTATTTATGAGAGAGAGAGAGCATGAGCGGGGTGGGGGGGTGGGGTGAGGGAGAAGCAGGCTCCCCGCTGAGCAGGGAGCCCCATTCGGGGCTCAATCTCAGGAATTTGGGATCATGACCTGAGCCGGGGCTCAATCCCAGGGCCCTGGGATCTTAACCAACTGAGCCACCCAGGTGCCCCTCATTTGCAGTCTTGATGCCTAACTGCATCCCAGCTCCAGTCCATTTTGCACATTGCCACCAGATTATTTTTCCTTTTGTCAAAAATGTCCAGTAACTCCCAGGATATGTCAGGGTATTTCAGTCTCAGCTGGGGGTTTGGGATCTCTCCCCAAATTGCCTCACCCTTGATTTCCACTTTTTTCTCTCATCACTTCTCTTCCGACAGCTTTCATTTCAGGCAAATTGATTACCTTCTTACCCCAGGAATGGATTTCCCACCTGACTATCTTCAAACCATTTTCCCCACCTGAAATGCTCTTCTGTGTTTTCTCATGCTGTCCCTTCAGAGCCCAGCTTAAAGCTTTCTAGCAACTTCTTCATTTAACCAGACAGCATATATTTGAGAATGAACATATGCCCAGGTGGTATTAGTAATCCTTTTGTACTTATGTACCTTACCTCACCAGCTAGATTTAAAAACATGAGAACACTTTTTTTGTTGGTCAAAACATACAACTTTATTGATGATACACAAATGAAGTCTTTGGTGGATAAATTCAAGTCAAAACAAATGACAGAAGTGTAGGCTATTTCGATGGACAGGTTCACTGTCAATTCACATAGAGGAACCAGTAAAAATATTTCCATTCGAGCAGCACGATTAAAGTCACAAATGTGTTTTCAGTACAAGAGGACTATTTATTTGGTATTCATAAAATGGTTCAGCTTAAAGCTGGAGACTGTCACAGATAACATCATTCTGGATGATACATTATTCAAAACTGGCAGCTGAAAGGATCCCTTTATTACATGAACAAGTGGAAAAGCAGTAACTTTCAATTTTCATTGCTTCCAGACTGGAAAATCAAGAAATTTCTTCAAGTCTTTTGAGAGCACATAGCTAATCAGAATTTGTCCACTAGTTTTATAACCTTCACTTTCACCAAGAGGTCATGGTGATCGGCTAAGGCTCGAATTTTCTTAACGCACACTCCAGATGTAGTGCATAAGTAAAAAAGGGAACCTTTATTGAATTCTCTGTAGTTGAATACTTCTGCTCTGAGATTGTCATAGATGATCTCAAACAGAGTAAGGGCATTAATAAGAATTTCTGATTCCACATAAGAATTATAAAGGGAACTAAAGGACGATGGCACTTGGGTGCTGAGCAGTTTTTTTAACATATCTGGATTTTCAGCAAAATTCGAAAGTATTTTCAAAATCTCAACCTTTATTTTTCCACCTCCCTGAGATAGCAAACGGAAAAAGTTTGCAATGGAGTTGACAAGCAGGTGCTGGTAGTCATTGGTAATAGTCATGTTTGTTAAAAATTTTAGTCCAACTACCTGTACTGCTGAGTTCAAATTGGAGGCCATGATATCATCCATCACTTTATTCATGTATACCTGAAGTCGGCCCTGATTTTCATAGTTCTCACTCAGGTTATTCATGGCCATTAAGGCTTTTTCCTTAATGTGGGGATCAGTTTTGTTGATCATGTTTGCAATAATTGGGAGGCCTCCCAATTTGCGAATTGTGTCTTGGTTGCATGAATAATTGGCATTGTTGCTCAGAGTGAGCAAAGCTACCTGTTGGATGAAAGGATCATCCGATTTCTGAAGCAAAGCAAGGACTTTCCTGAGGTCTCGGACACCGAGAATCTCATCTATTTCATAAGGAAAGGGGCGCTTCTGCATGGGAACAGGTCTCCTCCCTCTCCCTCTCTGCTGGGTTTCAGGCTCAGAGTCTGACTCCGACTCTGTGTCAGTCCACCCGGACTCCCCTTCCTCAGAATCGGGGACCTCTGCCAGGAAAGCCTGTCCCCCATTAGCCGAGGCTGCAGCAGCCGCTGCAGCCCCATCCCCAGGGCGGAAGCCCAGCCCCAGTTCATCTACTTCCACCTTGTTTTTCTTGCCCTTGCCCTTGCCCCCAGTCCGAGACCTGGTTCCCTTGGCTCCACCTTTGGGTACAGCTCCAGTCGCTGACCCAGCCTTAGGTATAGCGCCGGTATGAGCCCCAGGGGTCGCTTTCTTGGAGGGTGCTGCTGTTCTGGGGGATCCTGAAGTCCCAGGAGCCTCTGCAGCCCCAGAAGGCACTGGCGCGGCAGGAGGGGTTGCGGGTACAGGAGCCTCCGCAGCCTCTGCAACTGCTGCCGCCTCGGTAGGCGCGGGCCCCCCGGGGGCCTCTGCTGTGCCAGGGGCTTCCGGCAGCTTGGGAGCCCTTGCCCCTGTGGGGGCCTCTGCAGCCACGGAAGCCTCTGCCTCCCCAGGGGGTGATGCCGTTGAGGAAGCCGCTGTGGCCCCGGCGACTGGTTCAGCCTTAGGCCCAACCCCTGACCCTTCTGCCTCCTGGACCTGATTTCCGGCCCCACTCTGAGCCTCAGCACTGGATGCAGCTGGGGCCACTGCCTCAGCGCCAGCTGCGTCCAGAGCAGAGGCTTCATCCTGGGCCCTGTCCTCTGCCCCAGTGCGGACTGGGGTTGGAGGACCGAATCCCGGCCCCAGGTCAATGGTGAATCCGGCCCTTAGTCCGGCTCTAGCCCTGGCTCCAGTCCCAGCCACAGCCCTGGTCTTGGGCTTGGCCATTCTCTTCTTTGTCTGGTTTCTTCCCCTGGCATATTTGTAGACACAGTACCAGGCACTAGCTCCAATCACTATCCCGGCCGCGACGCAGCCAGCGTCTCGAACTCGGCTCATGGTGCAGCTGGAGTAACTCTCTGATCCAGGGCGTGGAGCTGGCTTGCCTAAACGGGATGTGTGCACGTCTGGGCGAGGCACTTCCACTCAGGCTCACAGGTTTTCCCCAGGCTGCAAGCCGAGCACGACCTGGGAGAAAGAACAGAAATGAGACTTAAGGCTCTGGCTCACTTTGTGCTTAAGCAGGCCTACGTAGAGGAGAGCTTGGAAACAGAATGCTTGGTGAGTGAGCTAGTACCCAGACACAGGACCCAGGCTGTCTAAGGTTTTCTGTATCTTCATCCCTAGCTGGCCCTACCCAATGCCAATACACAATTTCCCAGCCCCTAAATGGGGGATGAGAGGCAGTACGGACATTAGGAAAGCTGGTGAAGGGCAGGAAAAACAGCAGAGACCCCAGATGTTGCTCTGATCCTCCCCCCACCACAGGCACCCCCAAGGGTTCCCAGATGGTGCTCATGCACATACCAACCTGCTGGGAGCAGGAGCAGTTAACTTTTTTCCACCAGGCTTGTACTTGTGCAGGGCCCCCAATTCAGACAGACCTGCAGACAGAACCCAGAAAGGGTGTTTTGGGGTCTTTGGTAGATGGATTCCACTTCCTTTCCTGATTTGAATCCTTATGGGCCAAGTTCTCCCCTCTCAGGGATCCTCTTTCCCTCCTTAACCCTTCCTCCTCAAACCAGTAGTTAAGAAGGCGGATGCCACACCCCTTTCTCTGCACCAAAAAGGACAAGCCCGAGGCAAGGGTGTCTTGTAAAGAGGGAGAAGATGGGGGAAGAGGAGCCTCTGGTCCCAGACTCTGCTCTGGTTTCTGCCATACCCACACCAGGGCTTCCCAGACAGTTCCCACCGCCCCCCCACCCACTGACCTCCAAGGATTCAGGGCTGTTTCCTCTTCCTTCAGTTCAGTGAAAGCTTCATCCTAAGGACAGACTGAAGGGCAGAAATATAGACACCAGAGGTTGGAGACTGAGAGCCCGGTGGATGGAGACCCAGCACCCAAGTCCCCATAATTGCCTTCTAGCATTCGCGTACCAGAATGACAACCTCTCAATTCCCTCAACTCTTCTTACCCCTCCCATCCCACACCAATCTCCCCCCTCCTGCGCAGACTCCCCAGGCACTCAACCCCTCCTTCCTTTGGCCCCGCCCCGCCCGTCCGCCATTTCTCCGGGACACACAGCCACACCCCTTCTCCTGCACCGAAGCGGGAGGGGCGGGGCGAGGGTGCAGCAAAAGCTGGATGGGACGCGGGATGAGGGATTACTGCCCAACAATCTAGTGTCTTCCTCCCATGACCACCCGTCCTTCAGTCCCCAGCCCCCAGACCTAGCATAAGCCTACAGAACAGGGGCCCCGATGTCTGACCTTTCGGTTCGAGGGTCGTGATTTTCCACTGTTTCTCCGTTCTGGGCTCCGCCCCCCCCCCCCCCCAAATTCCCTAATAACCGCCATGTCTCCCTCCAGCGTACCAGAACTCCTTTTCCAGGACTGAATAAACGGGGGTGAAGGGCTGTGTGGGTTGGAGGTGTCTGGAAAGCAGTCTGGGAGTTAGCACAGCGGTTTAATACCAGATTCTCTCAGGGTCCCCCCCTCCTGTGAAGCCCAGACAGCGCCAAACCCGCCATCTCCCCTCCAGAGGGGGGCACACCCATTTTCCAGCACCCCCAAAGGACAGGGGGCCGGCCGGGGTGGCGGGGGAGAAGGGAAAGTGGAGAGGTGGTCGGGGGAGGTATCAGCAAAGTGAGGGTGAGAGTGAACGGGCCGGGCCGGCTTGTTTCCAAACTGCGTCCCCTCCGGTCACCCTTGCCCAACCACCCCGCTGGCCTTATATGCGCTGCCACGTTTATTTCTCTTCCCTCCTCCTCTCAAAACAGGACGGGATGTGGGGTGCGGGGCCTGAGTGTCAAAAACAAAACCAGAAAACACTGTCTGGGAGAGGAAGTAAGCGGATTCTCCGCAAGTATATCCGAGTCTTTAGGTCCCCCCCCTCCCCGCCGCCCACCAAAATGAGCTGCGACTGAGCGCGGGGATCTGGAAAGCCGGCCAGGAGCGGGCGAGGCAGAGGCACCCGCGGCCTCAGACTCCCGCATCTCTGAGCTACCCCTTTCAGGAGTGCCAGGCTATGCCCACCCTCACACCCACCTGCCCGGATCTGGGGGAATTTTCTCCTCCTCCTCCTCGCCTGGGTTAAACGCACGGCAGTGCGCAGCGCAAGAGAGCTGGTACCCAGAGGAGGACGGAGGACGGCAGTCAGGGCTTTAAGTACCTTTGCCCACGTCAGCTCCTGGTCACGTGAGAGCTGCATCGCCAGTAAGCGTGGGTCCCCAATTTCCACTCCCACCGAGAGCATGAGCCCCCTCCTTTAGCCCCACTCCCACCTCACCCCACCACATCAGGTCCTGTCGCTCAATTTTTTTTTTTTTTTTTTGGTCTTTGTAGTCCCAGAGGCCAAAAGTAGCCCCTTCTCCCTGTGTTAGAATTTGCCTTTTTCTAGATACCGGGATGGGATGCATCCTCTTGGAGGGCTATTGGCAAGTTTTACTTTTTTGTGTGTCTTTCATTCGTTTCATTCTTTCCTGGGCAACTGGACACTCTCCCTTCGCTCCACCTTCAATCCCCCATCCACTGGTGCCCACCGTTTCCCTTGCAGTTGGGCCCCTGTTCCAGTATAGGTAAGAGGCAGAGTGTCAGAAAGGAGACAAGGAGTGGGAATGGGGTCTGTATTTTTGTAACACTTCTCCGATTTGTTTTTAAAGAGATCACCACCCTTTATTATTACAGGAGGAAAATACCATAGTGTGGGAAGCAGCAACAAAAACGAGCTGCATGGTTTATAGAGATTTCCCACTAATATTGGAAGGCACCATTAATTTTAGTTAATTTTTACCACACAGAAAATGAATTCTATTGGCCCCATAGGAAATAGTTTTCAAAACATGCTAAGGTATTTGAACATCTAAAAATGGAATTTTCCTCAACAAGATAAGCATGTTTTCATGTGATCTGTAAATTGATCCATGGAGAGATGTTCAGTTGTCCAATCTTATTTATTTTGGACAAATAATATCCTACTTTTTCTCCTTCTGGGACAGCTTTTAAGTTGGATAAATAAACGATCCTGTCTTGTTCTGTTAGAGAAACACATTTATTTAATGTTCCCAAACCATTGCTGACTGCTGTGTGAACCTCCTGTAATTTGATGGCTGTAACCATGACAGTTTTGAACACCTGTCCCTGGATTAGGTTCCAGTTTTGTGATTCAGCTCCAGGCAAAAAGAAGAGCTGTTAGGCCAAGGAAAGGACGCAAGTGAGGGATGCAGAGATGGCCAAATTCCCCCTGTTTTGTCAAGGGTTGGGGAGGTGCTGACCCTCCACCTCCTCCCGTATTCCAGAGCCTCTTATTCCCTGCATTCAGCCACCTGACTCTGTCGCTCGCTCTAAAAGTACACATGGACAGGTGACCAAGATGGCAAACGCCACCTTTACTCAGGGGACCAACTTGAGTCACTGTCTCTGGCTTCTTCCCTTTCTCCCTCCCTCCCCCCAAATTCCCAGGGATGTGACTCAGGGATACATAGAAGGGACTGCTGTTCCCACATAGCCCTGCAGCTGTGGGTTTCCATGAAGAAGTGATTGCTGCCTGGGGGAAGCCCCCAGGTCGGCCTGCTCTGCCCTCATTCATGGTGCCTTAGTTAACATGGCTCCTAACGTGGCTGCTACCACCTGGCTTGAGAGGTGCAACCAGCTGGGCCTCTTACCTCTGGCCTCACCACAGGGCACCCCGGGAGAACCTAGCCTTGCTGCAGGGTCACTGCCTGCAGCCCATGCCCCCTCTGCTGCCCCCTCATCCAAATGTATGCCGGGGCCCCAGGGAGTCTCCCCACTGACCATACTGATTAACCTAGACTGGGCTTTCTCAGCTGACCACTTCTGTGCTGTACCTGGAATTGTACACAGGGTTTTGTTTGTGAGTGTATGTGTAGCTAAGTGCATTTTTGGGGGAAGGGGGATGGAGGTCACTGACCTCATCAGTTTCTGAAAGGGTCTGTGACTGCTCCCCTAGATATTAAGAACTGATACAATGGCCTAGAGAGTGTTATATATAATAATCCAGATTAGGAAACTCTTGTTTTTTTTTTTTCTTTTCTGTTGAAAAAAATAACATATATTAATGGTTAAAAATATTCAGAATAATAAATATATAAAGTATACAGAGAAAGAGCTCTGTGATATCTTTTCCACTCTAAGCCACAGCTAACAATTTCCATTGTCCTTTATATGCACATATTAGCAGGTGCACTTGCGGTTATTAATCAAGTTCCAGATTGAGCAACACTAAACACATAATAAGCATTTGGAATTTGTATTGTAATTGTAATAAGTCTGCAAATTAATTTGAAAAACAGTAACATCTTAAAACTGAGACTTCCCCTCCAGGAATATGGTATGTTTCCATTTTGTTCAGATCTATTTTTATGTTTGTTAATCAAATTTCATAAGTTTCTTCAGCTAAATAATTCTTATTACTTGTTAGGTTTTTCCTAGGTGTTTAGTAGTCTTTGTTGCTGAAATGCTATTCTTTGTCCAATTGCAATTTCTGATAGGGAATTTTCTGTTTGAGGAACATGTTCTACTATTATATATTTATTTTGTATCTGCCAATTTTTGTGATCTATCTTATTAATTCCAATAGTTTTCAGGTGATCCTTTGGTTTTTCCAGGTATTTATACATGATCATCTGCAAATGATGATTTTTTTCATTTCTTCCTTTCCAATATTTATACTTTTTTCTTTTCTTTTCTGCATGTGCTACATTGATCAGAACCTCCAGAACTATGTTGAGTGATGTGGTGCCTGAGAGCCTCCTGATCTTATTCTTGAAGAAAATGGGAATGCCTCTTTTGTTTCATCACTTAGTGTAACTTTTGCTGTTTCTGACATATTCTCTCCTTTTTTCTTTTTCTTTTTTTTTGCTCTCTCTCTCTATTTTTTTTTAAAGATTTTATTTATTTATTTTGGGAGAGAGAATGAGATAGAGAGAGAGAGCATGCGAGAGGGGAGGGTCAGAGAGAGAGGCAGACTCCCTGCCGAGCAGGGAGCCCGATGCGGGACTCGATCCCAGGACTCCAGGATCATGACCTGAGCCGAAGGCAGTCGCTTAACCAACTGAGCCACCCAGGCGCCCTTTCTTTTTCTTTTTTAAAACATGTATGAGTAAATGTTTTAATAGTGAGGAGAGCTCTTACAAAATTTTTCAGGTTGACAATTTTGCCATAAAATTAAATTACTAAAGCCTTATAGAACATTTGAAAAATACAAAAAAAAATAGAGACACAAATTAATATTCCCCATAAAACTTCCATGTAGAGATTGCCACACTTTGATGTCTTCATATCCAAGCTTTTTCTCCATGCATTAAATAATTGCATCATTGAGTTCCAATTTTCAGATAGTTTCTGATTAGGAAAATACTTGCTCATTGTAAAAATGCAGAAAAAGATAGATTAGGAAAGACAAATTACTTATGGCCTTACTACCTGAAGTGCCCCCAACAAGGTTCTCAATGGCAAAAACCAAAAAGTGATACTGGTTAGGGAGAGAAGGACAAAACTGGAAAGACTGGAAATAGGATACATTGTCAATAAGGAGTTGTATTTACCAGGGTTATTCTCTCCCTTTTTTCTAAGGTTATTTTCACTTATGTTTACCAGTACTGCAAAAAAAAAAAAGCAATACGAAGAAATAATGTCAGTGAGTGGAGCCAAGTCATAAGTTCTGTGGTCTTGGTAGCCCACAAGGAGTGAGGAATCTGCCAGGTCAGAAGATCCTCTGATATATTCTTTATCAAGATAAAGATATTTTCTTTTATATCTGATTTAACATAACCAAGAATGATTTGTTAAATTATATATAATTCGTTACTGCATAAACTAAGTTTCCTCCTATTCCTGTTTTACTAACAGTTTTTTAATATTCAGGAATGACTAAGTTTATCAAATACTTTAATTGAAAGGTTTCTTTTCTCCTTTGGCTTGCTGTTGCAATGAATGATTTAGATTGACTGGGTGATTAACATAACATAATAAAAAAAAGTGTATAGATTGACTGGGTTCCCTGCCACTCTAGTATCCGTATAGTCTATTCTCAACACATCCCTCAAGTTCAAACTCTGCTCTCCTCCACCCCCACTTCCCCTGATGTTTAGAGTAAATGCAAATGTCTTTACTATAACTTACGAGACCCTACTCTCTTCAACCTTATTATCTCTCTGCTTCATCTTCTATTATTCTCTCTCTAGCTCAGCCATCCTGGTTTCCTTGATGTTCTTGGAATATACTGGGCTTGTTGCCTTCACAGAGCCTTTTCATTTCTTTGTTCTCCTGCCTAGGATATTCTTACCCAAAATATCACCATACTTAGATTCCTCATTGAATTCAGGTTTTTACGCAAAGGTTTCCTTCGTAGTGATTCCTACTCGGGTCACACTATCTAAATGTTCAACCCATCTCGACTTTTCATATCTTCCTTTCTGCCTTTAATTTTTCTCTTTTTAGTAGGTATCACTAACAATGATATACTATATATTTTGTTTATTTATCTTGTTTGTTGTTTGTCTCTCTGACTACAATGTAAGGACCATGAGATTAGAGATTGAGGTCTGTTTTATTCATTGCTGTAACCACAGCATCAAGAGCAACGCATGGCTTGTAGTAGATGCTCAGTAAATGTGTTGAATAAATGAATGAATGGCTTTCGAACATTGAACAACTCTCTTGCATTCCAGAAATAAAGCTTACTTGGTTATACCATATTAGTAGATTTGTAAACCCTCTGATTCGCTAAATCAGGATCTTGTCATGTGACAAGATGTAGAAGAAATTAAGATTGATTTGAGTGGCATGTGCAAAACTCATTATGCAGTAAGTATGTTCTTTATGATATATGTCATTTTTAAGTGAATCTTTTTTTCTTAAATGAATATAGTTCTATCATATTTTCTGATAATAAAAAGGATGCATACTTAGTGTTTTAAAAAAGGAACAGAAGAGTGCTAACAAGAAAATAACAAAATTCATTTTTTCTTTCTGCTCCCTTTCCTGACACCCCTTCCCCCATCCCCATTTCCAGGTATTTTCAGGACTACAGACAAGAACCTTAGGGATTCCAAAAGAAACAAGGTGGAGGGAGCAGAGAAAATGATGGGACCATTCTCCCAGAGAAGCAGTAGAATTGGCCAGTAGCCCAGGAGAAGATGCTGCCCCTTCCAGTAATCAGAAAGGCAACACATTTGTTGGCTGTGCAAAGACTAAAAAAAGCGACAGTGGCCGGGCGGCGCGGCGGTGGTGGTGGGGAAGGGGCGGGTCGCCCTCCGCTTTGCTAATAATAGGAGGGGAAATTTGGGACCCGAACTCACCAGTGACGTAGCCTCACGTGACCAGAAGCCTACGTACTGAAGTCTTGGTCCAGACAGCAGTTCCGCTCAGGTAACCAGCTCCCTATTTCCTTGGAGGTGGCGTGATTGTGGGCAAGGACGGAGGAGGAGGACGAGGAGGAAACCGTTCCTGATTCCTGTATGTCGGTGTGAGGGTGGGTGTTGATTGAAGACTCCCGGAGTGAGGGTGGAGGGTAGCAGCACAACTGCTGACTTTGGAAGCGCTCCTGTGTTTCTCCACGGGGACACCAGAACCCAGCCCCTTTTGCGTGCCTTGTAAAAGGCAGGGCCGTAAAAGCAGCCGAAATGGTTGGCTTAGGTGACTGGAGAGGCAGAGGGGAAGAAGCCGTTATCAGGGAGCAGAGAGATGGGGGAACTGTGAGGTGGGAGACAGGTCTGACACGCTGGATCTGGACTAGGGAAGGTCGGGGCTTGGACCCACATTCCGGTGTTGGTACATCCACCGGAGCATTGAGTCCCCACATCTCCTGTTCCTGTCTGCTTGTGACTTTGGTCTGTCTATGTCTGCTGGTCCATCCATTAGTGGTGGGGTGGGGATGCAAAAGAAGAAGCCCAACGCCTCACTTCCTTTTTCCCTCCTCCCCAAACACCCAGGCCCCTTAGATTCCACTTGACTGCTGTTCCAGACTCCCGCCTCCAATGCGTTCTCACTAGTCTGGGGGAGACCCCTGAGATACTCGCAGCAGCTGCAGCATGGGCCCTGCCCAGAATTTGGGCTTGATAGCAGCTGGACTGGTGATCGGGGCTGGCACTTGGTACTACATATACCAACTGACCTGTGGTGGAGAGCAGAACAAGAAACCAGCTGATTCAAAAGACATTAATCCTGCCTACAAAAAGTTTAGAAAGTACAGAAAACTGTAAGGAAGGAAATAAAAATAAGCCATCAATAATTACCATTCCTTGTCTCTCTGTGTAAGAGTGCAGATGTGTGTGTTTAATATTGCATCATACTGTATATGTTATCCTGGAATTATTTTTTTCAGGTCACATTGCAGGGGATGCCTTTTATTAGTTAATGAAAATGCCTCACAAACATTCTGGCAATAGATTTTTTTCATAATAACAAGATATAATAATCATACTCTTCCCCTTTTGCTGACCTTTCATGTAGCAGGTATGAAACTTAGACTCAGGTGTAAAAAAAATACTAGAGGTTTTCATTTTCTAAAAAAACATGTAGACTAAACTAAACTCTATCTACAAGGGGATATCTTTCCACATTAGTTATAGAACTATTATCCAAGTTTCCAGGTGGGCCAGTTAGGCAGCTTCTGTGCCATGCTTGGCATAGAGGACACAGGAATTTGGTGAGGCTGGGAGCCCTGGGTAGGATCCAGGTCATCAACCTGGAGTTTCTACTCCTTTCTCTGGGCTGCCAGGGAACAGGCTAGAGGTCCCATTTCTTCAAGGGACTGAAAGACCTCTCTCTTTCCCCCTCCAGTGGGAGTGGGGATTTCTCTTTAGTGTGAGGGAAATCCCTCACTCCCCAAACTCTGTTACAGTGGACTTGGGATTTGGCAAGGGAAACAAAATCTGGAAAGTCCTTCCACACAGTTATTCTGAGGCAAGGAAGTAGAGTTGACTTGACTGAGAAAGGGAAAGCGGAGAACAAAGACAGACATAGAGATGAAACATATTAATACCCTGTGTTTTAAGTGGGGTTCTCTAGAAGCAGAGCCTGAGATGGGGATTCTTGTGAAAGTAGTTTACTGAGGGAGTGTTCTCAGATGAAATTTGTATGGAGGTGAGGAGAGCAGCGTAGGACAGGGGAAGAAACTAGGCGTAGATGTAGTTCAGCTGAAGTGTAGCCTCAGCCTGAGCCCCGGGTGGCTCTGGGACATGAAGGGCCCCTCGGAATTGATCCACCTTGGGACAAAGGAACCAGGCTTTTATAACCACTGACTGCAAGCCAGGGTGTATGGGTGAGGTGGCATGAGGGGAGAGGGGTTTTAGCTCCTGGGTATCCTCTGACAAGGGTACAACCATAAATCCTTAGCAACCAACCTTCAGAAGAGCTAGGGGAAGGATGTACTAGCCCAGTAAATGGAATCTAGATAGATTATCAATAGCGTTTACTACCTCTGCTATAATTAGCCAATCAGCATTCTTGCAATGCGAATGTGCTTCCTATCTGTGTGCTCCGCCCACCAGAAGGCTTTCACTTCAGCGTTACTAGCTGTGTTGCACTTTATCAGAAAATGCCCAGCTTTTCCATAAGTGGAACAAAAAGAGGAGAGTGCTTGTTCTTCTCTAATCACCTAGTGGTTGTCTTAGAGGCTCTCCCCTTCCCTCAGAGGCTAGTTTTCTCTCTCTAACCTAAGAATCAAATCTCGTCCTTCAGTGTACAGATTTTGGAGGAGGGCTGTATGGCACACAGCTTAGCACCTTATAAAAATGTATTCTGCCTGTAATGAGGCTAGAGGCTAATACAAAGTGTGAGGGATGTTTAGACATAGGATGTGCAGGTCTGTCCCATTTAAAACAGGTTTTGGCAGGTGTTAAATTGACTGCCTTACAACTCACTTCCAAATTCCTTGAAAGTAGTGAAGAAGTTGCTAAGCAAAGGTCAGGTGTTGGTCACCTAGACAATCAAAGGTGACCCAAGCAGAGATGGGAAGTTGTTAAGGCAAGGGAACCTTGCTATTCTGACAAATGGGCTTCTCATTAATCTCATATCCATGTGGGCCAAAGTTCTTGGGGATAGAACATACCTTGGAGGAATTTAAGCTTGGGTCCTCATGTTGCTAAAATGGAAGAAAAATCAGCCTCATTTATTTTCATGGTTCCTCTACTCCTTGAGTGTTATCAAAGTTTGGGAGCCACAGTGTCAGAAAGGCAGGCCCAGTCGCATAGTCTGCTGAGACACACATTGTTCCAGATTGCAGATTCATTTCAGGCTTCATGGCTCTGGTGCTTCTGCTCTATGCTAAAGGAACAGAAATCTTTGTCAAAACCGGAGCTGCTTTGACAATGGCTCTTCTGAGGCTTGCCGCATCTTTGAGATACTGTTGTGGGGGGGGGGGGGGCCACTGGTATCTCCTTGTTCAGGAAGCTCTAATTACTTCATCTTCACTAACACTTTCCCAGAACAGAAGAATTTGTTTTGTTTTTTTTTTTTGCCTGGGGAGGAATTCTTGTGTCTTTAAACGGCAATTTACCTTGTTCAACTTAACAGATGCCAGAGAGGGTAAGAAAATTAACCAAGACCCTATAGATAGTAATAAGTCATTAGATAAATCCTTTCTCATTAAAAAAATATATCAAGTTAAATTAAATAATAAAATAATATAAATCAAACTTTGAAAAATTGTGCTATGATTTAATTTACTCAACAGATGCCAGAGAGGGTAAGAAAATTAACCAAGACCCTATAGATAGTAATAGGTCATTAGATAAATCCTTTCTCATTAAAAAATATATCAAGTTAGGGGCGCCTGGGTGGCTCAGTCGTTAAGCGTCTGCTTTAGGCTCAGGTCATGATCCCGGGGTCCTGGGATCGAGCCCCACATCGGGCTCCCTGCTCCACGGGAAGCCTGCTTCTCCCTTTCCCACTCCCCCTGCTTGTGTTCCCTCTCTCGCTGTGTCTCTCTCTGTCAAATAAATAAATAAAATCTTTAAAAAAATAAAAAATATATCAAGTTAAATTAAATAATAAAATAATATAAATTAAACTTTGAAAAATTGTGCTATAATTTAATTTACTCCCTTCTTTTTTCCTCAACCAGTTTCATTTATAATTAAGATTTACACCTTTTAATGTTGTGAGATAATAAGTATTGCAGCACGTTATAGGATATTATGTGAGAGTATATAAAAATGTACATAACAAGGATTCCCAAGTACCAGCTAATGGCCTATCTTTATGTAGTGCATTTCTCTCAAAACCATATTTTCATAATTCAAGTTGGATATAAGGTGATTGATCAATTAGGAAACCTATTTTGCATTATGTAAAGAGTGGTTGGTATTAATGTCATCAAAATTAGGAGCCATTATCACCTGTATTTTTCTTTTAAGCTTAAGAACACACCAACTGGGTTGGGATGCCTTTAAGCTGTTTTTTTAATCCAAAAAAACAGTGGGTGATAAAAGTGATAAAAATTGATAAGAATGTGTAAGAAACTTTGTGCTAATGATGGAACCTCTGGTGGATAAGGAAAAGAAAAGCCATTGCTCCTGAGCAAATGCTTCATGTAGTCAAACCCTCAATTTGTTCACTGAAGTTTATGTTTTATAGCTACATACTTATAGCTCTAATAAAACCTTTATTATTAAAATCCTTGCAACAAATAACAATTGCAAGTCTCAATTTTTCTAGACCTTAATTCTATTTGCCCCATTGAAGCAAATATTTTTAGAAGAGAATTTTGAAAAATGTAGATTTCTTTGAAATGCAAATACCGCTTTATAGGAGAGAGAATGTGCTTGTGAATTTCAGTGAACCATTAGGTAACCATGACAATCTTGACTACTAAGTGGAGAAGCGCTTTTCTGTTATCCGGATCTCAGGGCCCTCAGAGATCTGAAATCCATAGAAATGTGTTTTACCTATTTTAGTTTTATTTTGAAGGGTGACTATAGAACTGGTTTACTGATGGAGCATGCAATCAAAATCTCATCAATAAGGATTCTGAGACTCCAAACCTATCTGTTAGAATGTGAGAACTTTCCATGTGAGATATTGCATTAGATTAATGACACCTTGGGAAAGAGAACCCTTACCTTGGGCTATGAGATTCAACACCCTGAACTACCCCATCAGACTCAAACTAGCCCTGTGACTTCCTCCTCATATAGAAAGTACAAAGTTTATTATGGATCATGAATACAGTATGCTTCTCAGGCACTCTTTCTTTCTCCTGATACCCGGCATAAAATCCCTAGGGTGGCATGCTCCAGACTGTCCTGGGCCAGAAATGATAAAAATAGAAATGATGACAGTGATGATGATGATAATAATAATAATAGCAATGAATGTGATGAAAGCTTTCTATGTGTTACCTGTTTCAGTTTTGACAAGGTCTCATTGGAGATAGGTATTAGTTTAGAGATGAAGAAATAGAGACTCTAAATAGTTAAGCAACTTTGTTAATGTGCACCCAGCTAGATATTAGTGAGTTACTTTCAACTGTCTCCAAAACTCATGCACTTCACCACTGGATTATGCTGCATCTTAATGTACATGTCTAGGAAGACCCCACCAGCAGGCTCTGGCAGACAGAATTGCACAAACCCCAAAAGAGGGAGGAAAAAAGGAAAAGGCAACTGCCTTGCTCAAAAGAGGAAGAACACCAAGAGCCCTCAAAGGTCCCAAGAATACAAGGAGTGTGAAAGTATGACACACCCCAACCAGCCCACCCTACCTCCAGAAACACAGACCCACAGTAAATAGGAAACCAAAGCGGTAAGGAAAGAAATGATATTGACTTGGGATGTCACAGATGTTCTCCTTTTCCACACCATGTGATATACATTTGGCCTCTGCTGTCTGAGCCTCTGGTTTTCCTCTGTTTCCATTTCCTTTCTCCATTTCCATGATCTCGCTTCCTCTAGCCAGCTGATTCACACTCGGGGTCTGTAGGCTGATGACACCCACATCTTTTATCTTGCACCCAAAATCCAGATCCATGCGATCAACTGGCCAGTGAAGAGCTTCATTTGGACAACTCACCGGCTCCTAAAATTCAACTCTTCTCAACCTGAGCTCCTCTTCCTCCTCCTCCAACTGTTCCTCTTCTTCCCCTTCCTCCCCCTCTCCTCCTCCAAGGGGTCTCACTCTCAGTGAAGGACACCAACAACCCACCCCATTGCCCAAGCCAGACTCCCTCCTCCACTTCACCCCCATATCCCATCCATTTACCTCTGCACTGTCTCTCATCACTTCACACCTCCTGGTTGTCACTGCTGCCAACCTTGCCCAATCATCGCTCTCCTGGATGATGGCAACAGCCTCCTAAACTGGTCTACCCACACTAGAGGGTGGGGGTGAGAGTGGCTCCATCACGCTCTGCAGCCAAAGTGATCTCCCTCAAATCTGAGTTCCTTCACATCTGACTAAAATACCTCAATGCCTGGCTTCCCACCGCACTGGGGATAAGGTCCAGACAACTTTATGGGCAGGCAAGGCCTTCCAGAGCCCCATCCCCTCCTACTCCTCCTTCACTGTTTTGGCCATACTGAACTTCCTAATGTTCTCTGAATGTGTCATTCTCTCTCTCACCTCCTAGCTTTGGTACATGTTGTCCCTTCTGCCTGGAACACACTCTTTCTTCCCCTTCATCTGGCTGGTCCCCAGGGCTGGTCCCTCAACCTTAACTAGCATGTTGGATGTATACATATTCTGCTGTCATACCTGAGCAGGCAAGTCCTTTAATTGTGTTCTGTAGTGTACTGGTCACATCCATTATGGCTGGCTTTTACTTGTTTAGCTTTTACCTCGTTTCCAAGCCCTTTGATTATGTGTGTGTTTACCTCACTGAAGCTTCTATCTACCAAAATGATACCCCTCCTTTAAGATATTTTTAAAAATTGTCTATAGTTGCATGATTTATCTCATCAAACCGGGTGAAAGAATGATTTCATAATTTACTGCCAAAGGCAGATTTTAGCTCATTTTCTCAGTTCAAGTATTTTTTTTAATTATCCAGTTCGCTTTCTCAGTACTGGTCATTATTGATAACCAAGGAAATGTGATGGTCTAGTAAGTCATACTGGCATTGTATCAATGTTGTCAACCTGAATGCCACATTCTCAAACTGATACGAATTTTCTTCAAGATCCCATAGCTGTTCTTACAGAAATATCTACCTTTAGAATCTTCAGCCATCACATCTTTGAGTAGCTTTTTGTTTCATTTTTATGTCTGAATCTCCTTCCTTTTTGCTTTCCAGTAGATACTCAAACAAGAGTGTCTCCTTTCTAAGTTTATGAATCTGAATTTGTTAGTGTTGGGAATGCCATTTGGCACAAATTAATCTATATTTAATTTTTTACTCTTAGTTTTTAACATTTATAAAGCAAGTTTGACACTATCTTACCCTGGTTAACAGTTAAATTATTCCTCTTACAAATTCTTTTTCAATCAAGTCCAGTTAATTTAGTCTTTTTCTGAGATTATATCTTCAACTCTTTTAATTTTTTTTTAATTCTCTATTTAAATTCAATGTAGTTAACATATACTGTATTATTAGTTTCAGAGGTAGGATTTAGTGATTCATCAATTGCATATAACACCCAGTGCTCATTACATGGAGTGCCCTCCTTAATGCCCATCACCCAATTTTGCCTTCCCCCCTACCCACCTCCCCTCCAGCAACCCTCAGTTTGTTTCCTAGAGTTTGTTTAGCATCTCTTATGGTTTGCTTCCCTCTCTATTTTCATTGTATTTTATTTTTCCTTTCTTTCCCCTATGTTCATTTGTTTTGTTTCTTAAATTCGACATATGAGTGAAGTCATAAGGTATTTGTTTTCATCTCTTTTAGATTGTGCTAAACAGATGATTTGGTTTCACAAGCTACTAAAACAATGTTCTCATTAATATAAAGGACTCTCTTATTTTTAATTCAAGTGTATTATTTCTTTAATGATTGCTTACTTTAAATCTCTGATTTTTATTTTCTCTGTTTTTCAGATTTGACATTAATTTCTGTGTTGCCCTTTCTACATAGACTAATGCCTGTATCTTGCTCCCAAGCGAGGATAACTCTATGTATTTCTCTTATTTAGAAACACTGGTCTTCCAAGAGGAGTGTATAGGCCATAATAGATATATAAAATGCTTTTTATTTTTTATTTTGCCCTTTCAAATGATTAAGTTTTCTGTTTTATAATGTACATAACAGTGAAATATTTTACTTATTTTCTATGAATAGATAAATATACATACACTGATGTGCACGCCAAATTTTTTGCCAATAGAGACCCATAATAAAAAACTTTTGGAAACCACTGACTTACAGTATTAACCAACAGACTTGCACATTCTAACATAAAGAAATATGGAGTGTTCTCAGACACTGAGGTCTAGAAAACGTTGAAATTTCTCTGAGTAAAATGTACAATGCATTCACCAACTGTGCCAGTATACCTTTTGTAAATTCTGGAGTTTTCATAGCCCAAAACACACCATATCAAATCTTGCACTGTGAACTGAATACATAATTAATTCAGCAGCACATGGTTAGTATTACAACCCTACATTATTAATTAAATTCCTAATAAAATTGTTTCATTAATTCTGTGGGCCTAAATTAAAACTTGGAATTAAAAATTTTCATTGCTTGTAACAAATAATTATTCTAATTTACAGGGTAATAAGATCCTGAGCATATTAAAAAGTTATTAATAATGAGTTTATTTTGAAAATCAAACTAACAAAGGCTAGGTGTACTCAAGCTAATGATCATCAAACATACTCCAGTAGAAGGTCTTATCCTATTAGCCTCCAGCTGTAATAAGAAATTTGTTCTCAGGGTTTCTATTTACTCACCCTCCAAACAAATCTAGCCACTACTAGTATAACTGGTAGTTATTTAAATTCCAAGGCAATATTTATCTAAATTTGAGTTCTAATTTCTCTAAATTCTAATTCAAAGGGTATATTTCCAAGTACAGTGATATTCCAAAACATTACATTGAACCATATGAAACTACCATTATTATAGGTTGAAATGATAACACCATATTTGTAAGAAGATAACTTTTATTTAGTCAAAATATGAATCAATAGCATTCACAGATTTTTCCTATTGGGAGAGTATAAGCAGTTTAAATCCTTCATTTACTGATTCTTGAATGAGAAATGTTTTCTTAGAAAGAGTGCCAAATGATGAAAAAGGTGGTGAACCTTTAAGAAAAGGTCCAGTGGGTACAGTGAATGTGAAAAAAATTTTGTAGCCCAACTCAGTTAATTCTCAAAAGGTGGTTTATGATAGATGTAGTCAAGAGTTGTCATGCAAAAGTATGGATCCTTGTTATTAATCAATATAGGTTAAGTTTGGATCATTTTTTTAAATAATAAGCTTTACTGAGGTATAATTTACATACAATGAAATCAACTATCCTTAAATGTACAGTTTGATAAATTTTGACAAATACATCCAGTCACATAAAAATTGCAACAATTAAAATATAAAATATTTCCATAACCCCCAAAGGAATCCATCAGCAGTTACTCCCCATTTTCCTCCCAGTTCCACCCTCCAGCCTAGGCAAATACCAATCTACTTTCTATCTCCATAGATTGGACTATTGTGTATATTTCATATAAACGAACCATACAATATGTAGCCTTTTGTATCTGGCTTCTTTCACTTACCTTAATCTTGACAAAATTCACCTGTATTTACCATGTACCTCATTCCGTTTTACTGCAAAATATTCCACTGTATGTGTATACCACATTTATTTATCCATTCATCAATTGATGAACATTTGGGTTGTTTCTACTTTTTGGCTGTTGTGAATAATGCTGCTATGAACATTTGTATACAGGTTTTTGTGTAGATATATTCTCCTTCATCTTGGGTATATAACTAGGAGAGGAATTATTGGGTCATATGGTAACTCTATGTTGAACATTTTGGGGAAGTACCAATTGTTTTTCTACAGTGACTGCACCATTCTACATTCTCACCAGAAATATGTAAGGGTTCAAGTTGCTCTATATCCTCTCCAACATTTCATATTAGCAGCCCTTTAAGTATAGTCATCCTTGGGGGAGTTAAGGGTGATTTCACTGTAACTTTACTTTGTATTTTCATCATGACCAATGATGTTGAGCATCTTTTCATTTGTTTATTTGTCTTTTGTATACTTTATTTGGTGAAGTTCCTGGTTCATATATTTTGCCCATATTAATCTTGGGCTCTTTGTTTTCTTACCATAAAAGTTTGGGAATTCTTTATGTGTTCTGGATAAAAGTCCTTTATTAGATATACAGTTTTCAATATTTTCTACCAACATTTGTCTTATCTTTTCATCTTTTACCAGTGTGTCTCACAGAGCAATAATTTTTAATTTTGATAAGACACAATTTATCAACTCTTTAATGGATTGTGGTTTTGGGGTCATGTCTAAGAATGTTTTGTCTAACCCAAAGTCACAAAGAATTTTTTTCTGGGTTTTCTTCCAAAAATTTTTGAGTTTATATTTTACATTTAGGTCTATGGTCATTTTGAGCTGAATTTTTCATATGTTGTGAAGAGAAGTCCAAGGGTTTTGTTTTGTTTTTGTTTTTTTGCATGTGGATATCCCATTGTCCTAGAACCACTTGCTGAAAAAAGTGTCTTCCCCTCATGGAATTACTTTGAAATTTTTGTGGAAATTCAATTCAGTTGACTGTGTAAATGTAAGTCTATTTCTGGATTCTCTATTATTTTCCATTCATCTATATGTCCATACCCACACTATCTGGATTACTGTAGCTATACAGTTAAATTTTAAAATCAAGTTCAGCTGTACTTAAATAAGATAACTTCCTTTCCTTTAGGACCGGACAGATTCCAAATCTATTATTAATTTTTTTCTTAGGCAGCAACATTTTAGGCCTAGGGACAACCCAATCAGGCATGATAGTATGTGGGCAAGATCAAATTATCTGTTCATGAAAGGAGAATCCATTCTAGCTTCTATTAGACAAAGTCACTAGCAAATTTTCACTGTGTCTTTGTCTCACTAGTTCCGTGATATAGCAAACTATTTATTACATAGTAGCTGTTGAGTACATTATTAGATAAATAAATGAAATAATGAATGAATTTTAGCAATTTTTCTCTATTATTTTTTCTCTTATTCCCATGGCACCACTGAGCCTGAAGGTGAGGTATTTTTTCTTTCTTTGCTCTTTCTTGCCATTTCCAGACTATGTCTCTCCTCATCTTTTACACATTCCAGTTCTTTTGAAGCCTAAGCTATTAGACCAAACCACTAATTATCTTCTTTGTTGCAGTCATCTACAATCCTGCTGGTTGTTACCTCTCCTTCACTGAAGACTTTAGCATCTAGTTCATTGTCTTCATTTCTTTTCCCTACAAATCTTGTTTTTTTGGTGACTTCAACCCCATGTTAACAATCCATCAACACTTCTCATTTCCATGGATCTTATCCTCCACCCATCAGCTAACTACTCCCATTCATCATTCTCTGGACCTTATCACCACCAATAATGACACCATCTCTAAAATACTGATTTCAAGCATCCCACTCTCCAATGATCACTTCTATCTTTCCAGGTCACTTGCTCTAGTATCCCTACTCCAACAATTCTTCAATTCCACTGAGATCTTGAAACCATTGGCCCTACCATATTTCACTGTTCATCACCCTCTTTCTGTTCTTACTTCCCTAGCTCATAACTATGTTTTAATTTCATAACCACTCATTTGCCTATACATTTAATTCCCTTGCACCTCTTTACCTCCATATCTGAGGAAATCTGAACTTTAGTTAAACCAGTTCACCTCCTACTCTTCTTCTGCTCCTGACCAGCCAAAATAAATCAACCCTGCCAACTCTTGCCCCTTTAAATTTTTACAAGTGGGCACTGAACATTGCCTGGCAATCTTACTACATTTACCTAATAAATTCATCTTTCTAATCTCTAAGACACCATATACCATCTCCTTCCGAGCCACCCAGGCGCCCCTCAAGTGCAAAGTTTTTAACATACATTTGTATGTATTTTCACATCAGATTTTATTATTATTCTTTGGGAGATATTGTAACTAAGAGAAAACTCTGCTATTCAGACAAGTTCCTGCTCTTTCTTTCTGCAGTTTCATTGTTGCACTTCTCTTGTGGTTTCTCCACTATTCTATAAATTCAAGTTCATGTCAAAAAATGATAAATGATGGAGTCCTGTTCCCAATTTTTCAGACCACTAGATCTCACCAAAAAATATTGGATAAAATATTTTAAAACTCTACTTAAAAGCATCAAAGAGTTGACAAGATTTTAAGAAATCACTAGGCCAAAATCTATGTGAAAGTAAAAACTCAACTGTTGGGACACCTGGGTGGCTCAGTCGGTTAAGCAGCTGCCTTCAGCTCAGGTCATGATCCCAGGGTCCTGGGAGCGAGTCCCGCATCAGGCTCCTTGTTCAGTGGGGAGTCTGCTTCTCCCTCTGCCTGCTCTGCCTGCCACTCCCGCCTGCTTATGCTCTCTCTCTGACAAATAAATAAATAAAATCTTTTAATTACAAAAATTCAATTGTTTCTACTCTGAGGGCATTTACCAAGCTACTAAACTTGAGCTAAAATTTCACAAGCTAGTGAGATTTGTGAAATAGAAAACGAAGTCCAGAATCCGCTATGATGATTAGTCTAATAAGCTAAAAGGAGACATCCCCTGATAAAGCTGTTAATGTTAAAAGTATAAAGGTGATCGTCCCCACTACAGGGAAAGTTTCTTTGGCACTGAACAAATAAGAGACTGTTAGGATGTTGCAGACTCTTGTGGTGCTCTCATGTAATTTGCAAACCAAATTTCTAACATCTAGTAATCAAAAAACTTCATATTACTATCAGCAAAGTAGACTTTGAAGCAAAAAGCAAAGCAAAACAACGGCAACAACAAACAAACAAAAAATTACCAAGGATAAAAAGAGACATTTACATGAATAATAGTTCAATTCACCAGGACTCAATAACAATTTTAAATTTGTTTGCACCTAATAACATAGACATAAAAAGTATAAGCAAAGCACGACAGAAGTACACGAAAAATAGAAAAATCTAGGGCGCCTGGGTGGCTCAGTTGGTTAAGCGACTGCCTTCGGCTCAGGTCATGATCCTGGAGTCCCGGGATCGAGTCCCACGTCGGGCTCCCTGATCAGCAGGGAGTCTGCTTCTCTCTCTGACCCTCCCCCCTCTCATGCTCTCTATCTCATTCTCTCTCTCAAATAAATAAATAAAATCTTTTAAAAAAATTTTAAAAAAAGAAAAATAGAAAAATCTATAATAATAGTGAAAGATTTTAATATACTTCTTAGTAATTGATAGTACAAGACCAAAAAAGAAATCAATAAAGACATAGAGGACTTGAACATCATTTTATGGGCTTGTTTTTTTCCTCATTACCTATTCTGCATGAAATAATTATTCTAAGATTGAGAATAGGGAGCTAATAATAGATATATTGATTTATATATTGATAGAGATCAACAAAACCACATTTATCCGGTGACATATTTTGAGTATTTTTTGAGTACTTTATTTCTTCTAAATTGTTAATTTTTATCTTTAGGATAAATTCCTAGATCATTGACTAATTTATTCAACATTTATTAATGAGTGCCTATTATGTTTCAGGCACTGCGGTAGATACTGAGGAAGTACAGGGAACAAAACAGACAAAAATCAGTGCCCTCATGAGGCTTATATTGTAGTGGGGGAAGGCAAACATTAACTAGTAAATATAATAAATAAGTACACTATAGAATATGTTAGAAGGTGGTAAGAACTATGGAATACAAATGGAATGTGTTAAAAGTGATTGGAAGGTCAGGAGAGGGATTGCAAATTTAAAAGAATGAAGTAAATAAACCTCATTGAAAAGGTGACATTTAGGCAAAGATTTGGAGGAGAGGGGTTGAGCCATGCAGATATCTGGGTGAGAAAAGATTTCAGGTCAAAGCAACAGACAGGTCAAAAACTCCGAAGTAGTGTAGGAGAAATTGGCATTGTTACGCCCAGATATCCTTTTATCCCTTTTGCTGTTCCTCTGCATCTATCCCCCAGCTTCCGTGCAGTTTGCCTCTAATGGCTGACACCTGTGACTCTTCTGCCCTTGGGCTCCTGAAGTTTCTTTACTTCTGCAGAAAGCTGGAAATCCTGGGCATTTATGTTCCCCAAGGTGGCCCCATAGGCATGACTAACTGGCTTAGAGATAGCAAAGCCCAGCTCCCTTGCCTGAAGGCATGGCAAACAGGCACAATTTACACTTTAGAGCTCCCTTCAGGATCCAGCTGAGGCTTCCTTCCACATCTCAATTCTTACCCTTGCTTGGCTTCTTTCCCTTCCCTGTCCTGCCTCAACTACTCCCTTACTAGTTTGCTTCCCTGGGAGATTTTCCCTAATAAATCACTTGCACATGAATTCTCATCTCAGGTCTGCTTCTGGGAAACATGAACTGAGACCGGTACTAAGTTGTGAAGTTATATGTGAAACTCAGGGCTATGTCACTTTTAGGTTCATGATCTTGGATAATATGCATAGTTAACTACCTTAAACCATACAGAAAAAAAAGACTAATATAAGTATGCCTGTAGAGAATAAATTAAAGAAAGGTATAAGAATGATTTTGCTAAACATGATTTTCTGCATATTTTGAATATATAACTTGAAAAGTAATTAATTATCTAACCATTACAGAAAAACTAGAAAATAAAGATAAGGAACCTGGAAAGCATACTAACATCCATGATCTCATTACCTGGAGATAGCCATTGTTAACATTTTGGTGTTTAACCTTCCAGAACTGTTTCTTTTACATATACATGTGTAGCTGGTATAAATCTTACTTCATAAACTTTTGTGTGTAAGAAATACCACACTGTTATTTTTAAAATATCAAATTAATCTGACTTCAAGCTTCTAACCCACTTGACTGGTGGAAACCGCAATCACAGTTGATTATTTTTTGTTGTTGTTGGGTGGAGTTCTCCCTTCCCAAGGTTTCATCAGAAAATGGGGTGCTATGGTTGCTGCTGATAGGTTCATTGTTAAAGCTTGAATTCTTTCTAGAGAGCAGGGAGCTGTGCTGCTTCTGTGCCAAGACTGGTCCCAGAACTCTTTGTTGAGGCTAGAAGTTTTGGTGTTTGGGGTCCAACCCTCCTAACTGTATCATGGAGATGTTCTTTTCTGAGCTCCTGCTGTTCATCTCTTTGGGACAGTACTTGGGAGTGGAGTTGCCACCTAACAAAAGATCTGTAGTCTTCGAGCCCTCTTCCCAGTCTTGGAAAACTGTCTGACTGCTTTCCTTCTCCTCTCAATCACCTCTCCCTACCCCCCCAATCCCCCCCCCCCAACAACAGCCCTCCGCCACAATCCTCCCTAGGAACACAGACTTTCAGAAAACAAAAGCCAGGAAGGGAGGTTGTTGGCAGACATCTGTTTTCAGCCTTATAGCATCAACTTCCCCAGGGGTAAAAGAGTACAATGGACTTGATTCTCTTTTTGGAATTGTGGATGGGAGTTGAAAGAGAAGAAAAATACAGTGAGCCAAACACAAAATAATGAATTGATATCTCAATACATTCTCCTGCCATACATACTTTTCTTCTTTTTGAACTTTTAAAAAAAATGTTGTTAGGATGCTTGGGTGGCTCAGTCAGTTAAGCGGCTGCCTTTGGTTCAGGTCACGATTCCAGGGTCCTGGGATCGAGTCCTGCATCAGGCTCCTTTGCTCAGCGGGAAGCCTGCTTCTCCCTCTACCTGCTGCTCCCCATACTGTGCTCTCTCTGACAAATAAATAAAATCTTAAAACAAATTTTTTAAAATGTTGTTTACTATTTTTAACAGCTTTATGGAAATAAAATTAACATACCATACAATTCATCCACTTAAAGTGTACAATTCAATGGTTTTTAGAATATTCACATTCCCTTTTATTCTTCTCAATTTTTAAATCAATTTACCAACTTGTAAAAAAAATTTACCAACTTCTATATTCCAACCTTCAGGGACTTTGGTGAATACTGAATGAATTCTGCATATCAAATCTTTTCAACCAGCAGGAGCATGGTATAATATTTCACTGATTCCCTAACTCCTTTTATTTCCATCATGGTTTTTAAATAATTTCCTTTAAGTAAATAAAGCTTTTTTTTTTTTAACTTTGACTTTCGGTACTGTATTTTCTTTTCTTTCCTTTTTTAAATTTTTAGTTGTTGTATAGTTGACATATAATACTTATTTTCAGGTGTACAATATAGTGATTCAACAATTATATGCATTACAAAATGCTCAACATGATAAGTATATTACAGTATTATTGACCATATTCCCTATGCTGTACTTTTCATCCCTGTGACTTATTTATTTTAAAACTGGAAGTTTGTACCTCTTACTCCACTTCACCCACTTCACCCATCTCCCTAGCCCCATTCTTTTTGGCACCCACCAGTTTGTTCTCTATATTTATGAGTTTGTTTCTCTCTTTGTTGTTGTTGTTTGTTTGTTTTGTTTTTTAGTTTCCACATATGGCATTTGTCTTTCTCTGTCTGGCTTATTTCACTTAGCATAATACTCTCTGGGTCCTCCCACTTTGTCACAAATGGTAAGATTCCATTCTTTTTTATGGCTGAGTAATATTTCACATCTGAATTTTATATCTATATCTAGATAGATAGATAAATCACATCTTGTTTGTCCATTCATCTATCAATGGACACTCAGGTTGCTTCCATATCTTAGTTATTATAAATAATGCTGCAATAAACATAGGAGTGCATGTAACTTTTTAGATTAGTGTTTTCATTTTCTTTGGGTAAATACCCAGAAGTGGAATGACTGGATCATATGGTACTTCTATTTTTAGGGTTTTTTAAAGATTTTATTTATTTATATGAGAGACAGAGAGAGAGAGGGAGAGCACAGATGGAGAGTGAGAGGGAGAAGCAGACTCCCCACTGAGCAGAGAGCCCACGGGGCTTCATCCCAGGACCCAGAGATCATGACCCAAGCCAAAGTTTCAACTGACTGGGCCACACAGGTGCCCCTATTTTTAGTTTTTTGAGGAAACTCCATACTGTTTTCCAAAGTGAATGTACCAATATATATGCCCACCAACAGTGCACAAGGTTTCCCTTTTCTTCACATCCTTGTGAATACTTGTCATTTCTTGTCATTTTGAGACAAGCCATTCTGACCAGTGTGAGGTGATATCTCATTGTGGTTTTGATTTGCATTTCCCCTGATGATAAGTGATGTTGAGCATCTTTTCATGTGTCTGTTCTGCCACACATATTTTTTACCAAACTGAGATCACATTGAAAATACAGTATTTTTGCTTGATTTCTAAAAACTATATGCCACATCAAAAATATGCTTGAAAAATATTATTGTCAGCAATATCCCATTGTTTGGAATAACCCAATCTATACTTGCTGGTCTTTTAGATTGTATACAATCTTTTTGTCCTTATAAATTCTGCTGCAGTAAGCAACCTTGTAACATCTTTTCATATTTACATAATTTAATTTTTTTCATATTGGCAATAGGTTTACTATTTTTGCTCAGAAATTGTTTCAACTAATATAAATTTTTTTAAATACAGAAGTATAAAGTGAAAGATCCCCAAAATCCCTTTAGCCAGAGATAAACAGTTTGACACATAATTTTCAAGATTTTTTTCTGTGCATATTTAGAATTACTAATAATATTTAAATTTTTAATTGAATGAAAATTACTGTGTATCATTCATAGTTTTATAATCCTCCTTTTGTCACATAATTTAATATTGTAGACACCTTTCATATCTATAAATATAAGTTAAAACCATCGTTTTACATGGCTTCATAGCATTCCAATGTATGAATATACCATAATATTTCTAACCACTCCCTAAAGTAATTTAGATTTTTCTCTATTTTTCCCTACTATGAGAAACTCTTCAATAAGTATCCTGTACATACATTGAGGTACACACTTAATTGTTTCCTAGCAAAAGAATTGCTGGATGAATGTGTAAGTACATTTATAATTTTGATACTTGATATCAAATTACCTTCAGAAAAGCTGTATGCATTGACACTCAAAACAAGAGAAAATGAGAGAAACTATTTCTCACACTTTTATCAACATGGAGTATTATTCTTTTTCATCTTAGTTAATCCATATGCAAAAAATATTATTTTGTTTGTTGATTATTAGTGAAATTGAGCATCTTTTCCTATGTTTATTTGCTATTTGTATTTCCACTTCTGTGAGTTTCCCTCCGAACATTATTTTCTTTTTAATACTAAGGATATTAACTCTGATATTTTTGTTACACATATTTTCCCTGTTGGGTTTTTTGTTTTTTGCCTTTTACTTGGCCTATCAGCTAGAAAGCTGATATCACATTGTTTTAATTTGTATTTATGATTACTGGCAAATTTGAGCATATTTTCATTGACATGTTTAGTGTAATGTTTTTTATTGAAGTATTATAAATCACATATGAATTTGTTTTAAAATGTATGCCATTAAACATGAATATCTTTTCAATTAAACAAAACATGTAAAAAAAAACTGCCTCAAGCAGTAATAAAATCTGGTTAAAACTGAATATGTTTGTACAACATGAGAGGATAAAACTTTAAATTTTCATATATTTAACTAATAAGATGTTTCTTTATTTTTGTAATTCTAGGTCTTTTTTTTTCCCTTTCTGGAAGAAATATATTTTCATTGCAAAAATTATAAAACATCATACAATGCAGAACAGCATAAAAGAAATTTAGCAAATTCTCTAGTGTTATAACAAATATTTTGGAACACTTTCATAATAAAAAATCAAGTGTCTACCTGAGTTACCTGATCTTATCCTCTGGAGTTAACAAGTTGCTGTTTATACTTTTTCCCATGCATGAATTTTGTACTTTGAGTTTTTTAATTGGACTACATTACACACATTCAACCTCAAAATGTGACAGGGTAAAGGTAGTGAGAATTTTCCTTGAAAGTAGGTGTACAGGGAAGTTCAAGTTTTCCTGCTTGTCCTATTTTAGAGATGTTAGACAACTTGGTTAGGGTAAGAGGAAGCTATCTTTGTGGCAATATTATATTCTTAGATTTAGTTCCTTGAACCACCTCTCTTACCCAGTCTTACATTTCTAAGTTTGGGATCCATTCTCCTTTTTTTCTTTTTTTTTCCAGTGGCTGTTTTGTGGTATGGGCTTGGATCTCAATCTTCAGAAGCTCAAAGGAAAAACTCTTATGTAAAACAAAGGGGTAAGATAAGAGACCAGGAAAATACAGGAATGGGGTGGGTGGTGACTTCATTCCCTTATCCTAAATTCCATGTGTGGGGTACACAACTCAGTTGAATGAAAAGGTTATAATTGTCTTATTCCCTTCCCCCAACCCATCAAGGCACTCAATCAATCCAGAAGAGCAGGGGTGGGGCAGAATCTACCTTTGGGAGAAGGCTGTTTCTGGGCAAGAACTGGAAATCACAGCTTCTGTTCAGTCCAGCAGTTTTAGACATGGAAAGAGTTAGTCATAGAGTAAAGTGGTTCGTGGGGTAGATTGTTTTTCTAAAAGAATTAATTTAAGGACTTTAAGATTCTAAAAGAATTAATTTAAGGCCTCCAGGCAAAATGAGGGGAGTCGCCTTTATTAAGGGCTGGGCAAAGGGCTTCTGAGAAATTACCCCTGCTCCCCGTGAACAGTTGGGGAAGCGGATTGGAAAGAGGGCCCTTGGATGAAGTCTCTCCTCAAGGGCCCTGAGGCCAGAGGAACCTATGTTCAGCATAATCCGCCCAAAGCAAGAGTAAGGATTTGTCGTAAAGCCCAGAAGGAGATAACCACATGTGGTAAAGCAGTGGTTGGACACTTTTGATGAAAGCTACAGTGCTTCTCTTCCCTCCTGATGAGCTGGTAGAAAAGAATCACAACTCACTCTTCAGTACAAAATGAGGAACACTAAATACATCTGCCAGTGAACAAAGTTCTTAGGAAAATTAGCAGTAGCTCCTCCACTCGAGGCTAAACTGAAAGCCCAGAGGCTGAGGAGCAGGTCTGAATGCTAGGGTAATAAGGGAGGTTTCAGGGTGAACACCATAGGTAGGTAATAATGAAGCCACCCCGTTGCCAGGCCAACAGACATTGAACTCCTCTGGTCAGACTCCCTTTAAACCTCTGGCCCAAATCACCCATCACTGTGAATTTAGACTGAGTGAAGAGGGGACAACAACCTGAAGGGCTCGTGGCTGTGGGAAGGCTCCTCTTCCAACACAAAATGATGAACTCACTGATGCTGGCAAAGTGAAGAAAGCGCCCTCTTTGAGTGAAATATCCATCCATCGCAATGGGTGGTTGGTCAGATATGATTCCCTATCACTGTTTCATATTGCAGCTAATTCTTTCTCTTCTGCTCCTCATCACCATAGCGTCATGCATGGCCTTCCACGTTTGGAGACAACTATGGACAACTTAACTCCAGGAGATGCAGCCTCTTTAAGATGAAAGATTCTCAAACTCAGTTGTCATCTGCAGCCCTCAGAAGAACAAAGAACACGCTGAAAGGGAGATGATCATGTAGTTCACTAACATCGCCTTTTGGTACCGAACAGCTGGCTTTGGCTTTGTTCACAAAATCATGGATCTCCTCACCGTTTGACATAAGAGCAGAAAACATAAAGAAACAGCAAGTTTATTTGTGTCTGCCTCTGCGTATTTTTGTCATTATCTACCTAAAAGCTTCTCAGTTTGTACAGGTGTTGTAAGTAACTTTTTCCGTAAATACTCTTTACCGTATGACAGGGAATGTGGTAAGTGCTCTTCTTGCATCATCTAATCCTCACCACAAGCCTAGAGGTAGGTACCATTTTTATGCCTGCTTTACCCAAGAGGAAATGGAGGCTGGAGGGTTTGTCCACAGCACCAGCTAATTTTAAGTGGCAAGGATGGGACTCATACCCAGACCATATGACCTCCAGAAATACAATCCCAACCTCTAGGATGTTCCCTGGGGGACGGAGAATGTGACAGTCTTCTGTAGTCTTAACCGTATGACTTGGGGACATGGGATAATTTCTCCTGGTTACCCCAACTTTCCCTTAGCTTAACATAAACTCTTTTGGGACTGTAACCTGGTGCAGACTCAACATAACCAAACCTCTTAGCATTCCATAAGTAACCTCTTGACACTTGTATAGAGTAGAGGAATCCTTTACACATAGCAAGTAATGCTTTATTTTATTCATTTTATTTTATTTTTAAGATATTCTTTGGAACGTATTCCTTTGCAAGTTCATGTGGAAGTTATTTAAAAGATAACAAAATGTAGGTTCCTTGAGATTTTCTGCATAGGCACTCATGTCATCTGCAAATAGGTAGTTTTCTTTCTGATCTGCATGCCTTTATTGCCTTTTCTTGCCTTATCACAATGGCGCCAGCACTGTGTTGAATAAGATTAGAAAGAGAGTAAAACCTTGCCTTGCTCCTGATTTTAGGGCAATAAGCAGTCAGTCTCTCACCATTGAGTACAATGTTAGTTGTACTCTTTTGTAGATGCTCTGTATCAAGCTGAAGAACTTCCCCTTCTCCTGTTGAGAGTTTTTTCATGAATGGGTATTGGATTTTGCCAAATTTTTCTTACCTCTGTCAATGATACAATAATATTTTTCTCCTTTAGACTCTCCATATGGCAGATTACACTGTTTGTTTGTCATTATCTAACTAAAAGTTTCTCATTTTATACAGGCTTTGTACAGGTTTTTGAAACAGCCTTGCATCCCTGGAATAAACCACATTTGATCATGGTATATAATTCTTTTTAAATATTGCTGAATTCTATTTGCTAATATTTTGTTAAAGGTTTTTGTCCTTATATTCATAAGGGATATTGGTTTGTAGTTGCTTGTTTCTTTCTTTCTTTCTTTCTTTGGTACTGGTTTTGTATTGGTCTGGTAACAGGGTAATATTAGCTTCATAAAATGAAAGTGTTCTCTTCTATTTTCTGGAATTGGTGTTAATTAATCTTTAAAATTTTGGCAGAATTCTCTTACAAGCTCTTCTGGACAAATTAGTGTGATTCAGCCCAGTTTTGTTTTTAATGATTTTTGTTTGTCTCTGTCACTGAGGTTTATTCTTCATTTTTTTTTTCATTCTTAAAATGGGTGTTTCGTTGTAATTTTACATCTACCCCAAAACTTAAGGTGTTTCACTTAGTGGGACTGTTGATCTGGCACCTTCCTCTTCAGAACTGTTAGGGAGCTATATCCATAACCTGATGCCCTGTGAGAGGAGTCACAGGGACAGATAGAGCGGAGAGTTTCTCTGGGATGCTCTAAGGGCTCAAGTCTTCTCTTGGGTCCCCTCTATTATGGCTGCCTGGAGAGTGCTGAATTTTGGACTCCTTCTCTCAGGCTGGCCTACACAACAAAACAGACACTACAGTAAAGGTAAATCAATCTGAAACTTAGAAGTATAAGTAAGGGTGGTGCAGGGAACCAAACTCAGGAATATAAAGTTGCCATGGGACAGCTTCTTCCTGCCCTTACCAAATACCAAGCTGAATTCAGAACGTAAAACATAGTGTTTGGTTGGACATTGGTATCATAGTTGAAAAAAGTCAGAGGAAGATCCAAGAGAAATGTAATTTTTACTGGCAATCTCTCTCTATTGCATTTTTTAAAAATTCTCCCTTTAAAAAAGAACATTGATTTTCAATTTTTCCTTTGTTATTGTTTCAAATTACAAAAGTATTCATTGTGATAAGAATTCAACAGTGTAAAAGCATATAATGTAAAAAGTGAATTTCTTCCCTCCTCCTTTTTCTGCCCTTTCTCTTCTTTTTTCCAGCCTCTCTCCCTTCCAACTTCATGCTGAGCTTACCCATATTCCCATTCCCTTGCTCTTCTTCCCCATCTCTTTCCATAAGAGTTCTAAACAATTTTCAAAGTAAGCCCAGGCTTTCAAAAAGATAAGCTCTACTAACATCTACTTATAGCATCTGGCTGAGCCACACCATTTTCACACTAACCTAACCACATAAAACCATTCTGGCAAACTTTCTAACATTTTAGTTGAAAAAAATATACTCTTAGCACTTGTTGAGTTATAATTTGAAGTGGAATGTTAATATGTGGAAGACTGCTAATAAGATGGTTTTGGCAGTAATTTTTTTTTTTTTAGAGTTTATTTATTTGACAGGGAGATAGACAGTGAGAGAGGGAACACAAGCAGGGGGAGTGGGAGAGGGAGAAGCAGGCCTCCCGCCGAGCAGGGAGCCAGATGCGGGGCTTGATCCCAGGACCCTGGGATCATGACCTGAGCCGAAGGCAGATGCTTAACAACTGAGCCACCCAGGCGCCCCGGCAGTAAATTTTGAGGAAGAAAACTTTTCTAACTTTACTGCCTCCCCCATTAGCTGGCATTTAAAATAGGATAATCTGAATGGTCAATCATCTGCACAGGCATTCCTTTGTTCCTTTACTTCCCAGTTAAAGGAGTTAAAATATTTCTGTTAAACAAACATGCCTCAGGCTTTGGAGTCAGTTATAACCCTCCTGTTTCTCAAGTACATAAGTAGCAAAGGTGAAGTGGTTCATCTTATGGTTTCGGGAGCCATATTTCCTGCCTGTCTGCCTGCCTACTTGTCTACTGGCTTACCTTTCAAATTCCAGAACTACCATTTACTAGCTTGTGTAATGTTGGATAAGGCAGCTAGCCTCAGTGTTCATCAACTTGTTCTTCACTGAAATGGTGATGATTGTGGCAGTATGTATCTCAGAGGTTTGTTGTGAGGGTTACATGAGTTAATATATGGAAAACACTTTAAACAGGGCCTGTCCCACAGTAAGTCCCGTACAAGTATCAGCTATTATAGCGATTCAATAGAAAATATCTAGTATCGTCTACGGCCATACCACCCTGAACGCGCCCGATCTCGTCTGATCTCGGAAGCTAAGCAGGGTCGGGCCTGGTTAGTACTTGGATGGGAGAAAATATCTAGTATCTTATATTTGGCAGAGGGACCAGAGAGTCTTTTATATGGTCATGGCTTATATGGAATATAGAAGTGTAAGATAGACATTCACTAAGCAAGAAAGGATCAGACTGTTATCCCCACACAGCCAGGGAAAAGGGCAAAGTCATAGCAATTATTTATTTATTTGGAGTCTCCTGATAATAGTGCATTCACTCTTCCCATCCTCATTCCACTTGATGATTTGCATGGCTATAGTGAAAACCGAATTCCTGGCAATGGAACTGATGAAACAGACTAACAATATTTATGATAACTCCTCTGAGGCAATCCAACTTGGATTGGGAGTGGACCTCACTTCTGTAGCATGGAAGCATGCTATACTGACAGCAAAAAGAATTTGCCTGCCAATTGTCTCTCTCAATTTATATTATCTGAAGGCCCTAGAAGCCACAGCTACTCTTTAGGGAAGAATACTTCAATCCATCTCCCACTTGAATCTCAGTACCTTCTCCCCAGTTATATTCTGACATTAAACTAACATGCCTGCCTATTCTCTTAGATTGACAGGTACTTCCTATCTTGCTTTAATCTTGACTCAGTCTGGACTCATGCATATGGCCCTCTCAATAGTACCTTCAATTCCATGAGCTCATTGCCATTTTAATTCACATGCATCTGTCACTCCCCAGATCAGTTTTCTCTGTTGCTGTTCCAAAGGGCTCCCCAATTCTACCACCACTGCAGTTACTGCCACTGGAGAAAATCCTGATGGCAAGGTGCTTGGGGGCTTCATTTACACATTCAATATTCGGCTGGGCTCTGTCCCATCCTAAAACCATTTTCCTTTGTTCTAATAATTTCTCTGTACTGTGGTCTATGGAAGAACAGACCACTTGGGATTTCACAAATGAAAAACTCCTCCCTATTATGATGGCATTGTAATGATTTACATAATTTGATCCAAGTGCTGTGCTACTGAATTAGATGCCTCCTCACTGATGTTAACACATGCATAATTTTGCATCCATTTTTCTACCTTAGCTGTGTGTAAAATAATATCTTTGAAATATTAACCTTTATTCTTATAGCTTTTCTGGGTATTTCACTCTTGTGTTTTCCTGCCATTCATTTAGATATCCGTGCTTCAGTGAAGGTTTGTAGCAGGGTTTCCTGGTTTTTGTGTTTCCATAAAAACCTGAGTCCATTATTCTGGGAGCCTCTGAGGCAAACAACAAGAATAATAAGGAGAAGGATTTTCCAAGATTAGAGAAAAACCCTCCCCCAGCCCAGTGGAGGAGAGAAGAAAAGGAAGTAATAAGAGCAGAGATTCCAGAGAGGAAATGAATGCAGGTTGTGTTGAGGTGGATGGGGCCCTAGACAACCCTCCAGAGTTCCTGTGCTTTGGCATGGAAAGGAAGCATCTGACAGAGGTTTTAGAGTTGAAGGGGCCATCAGACAGGAATGAAGGGACTTTCAGTAGCAATCTCCTAGGGCCAATGACCCAGCCCTGTGTGACCTATGACTCAAGGGCCAGATTTCCACCCACTTCCAACCAATATCTTTGCTCCCTTCTCGTTTTAGCACTGAAATTTAAACACAACCTTGATAGAAGGAAAGAACCCAAACTCTGTGATTAAATTTTTGCCACTCCAGAAGAGTGATAGGCTCAAAATGGAAATTAAGTTGAATTAGTAAAAAGGGTTTTATTTATTGCTCATTAAATTATATTCTTAAAAGAAAAAGTAACTTGACACACTTGAGCATATAAATGGCTTGCACACTCAAGTTTGTGAGCACTGCTTTTTAGTAGAGCTCTCTCTCCCTTACTAATATTTTTAACACAATACAGACAACCATATAAAACAGTGGCTTTCAAACTGTGTTCCATAGAGCTCTAAGTTCCAAGCAAGTTTCTTATAAACCTGGGAAAAGACTGAGGATATAGCAAGTAAGTAGGAGTTTGGACATCCCCCAGCACAGCTTTCTCCAGAGTACTTTCCCTTTTATCTGTTTATTATGAAGATTATTATAATAGTCTCTTTAAGGAGAAGATTCAACAGCTCAGAAAATTTGAGATTTTATTTATTTATTTGAGAGAGAGAGAGCACAAGCAAGGGGAGGAGCAGAGGGACAGGGACAAGCAGACTCCGCACTGAGTGTGGACCCTGACGTGGGTCTCAATCCCAGGATCCTAAGATCATGACCTGAGTCAAAATCAAGAGTTGGCTGCTCAACCGACTGAGCCACCCAGGTGCCCCTAGCAACTCAGAAAAATTGAAAGTCATTTACGTAAAGTATAAACTAATTTATAGCTATAATATGAGAAATACCTAAACAGGGATAGCACTGGTTTTGGTTTTGGTTTTGATTTGTTTTGTTTTGCCTGTATAACTTTGGAACAAGTTCTGAAACCAATTTTTAATGTATTTTAAAGAATGACAGCAGAAGCAAATGGCTTCTTTCAAAGGTAACTATTTTGAAGGTCAGTACTTGTTTGCATTTTAAGTTCCCATGTTTGTTAAAGAAGAAAGTCAGTCTCTTGACTTCAGCATCACATGTCACATTTTCACTGTCGTATAGTTCCAGCAAAACAGGATTAACAGTTCTGTTCCTGAAAATGCAAGGGCAGAGCTATGAATAAGTTATATTTTAGTAGGGGAACTGAAAGGAATATTCTTTACTAGTTGAGTTTATTAGCTCCACTGCAATAACCTTTTCCATTTCACAAGCAAATGACGGTCCATCCTCCAACAATATAAGAAATTGTTTTCTCTTTCCAGGGTTTAAGGAACAGTACTTGGAAGTTAATAATCATTTTCATTACCAGCCTTCACTCCCCTAATCCAATACTAACATACTGGGTATTTCTTCCTTCCTAAGACTGTTCAGAACTTTACCTAGGGGACCTCTCTGGGTTCTGGACTATAGCAGGGGAATAGCTGCTGGAGAAGAAACAGTTTCTGTCTGGATGATTGGTCTGTATTCTGCTCCATTGGACACCACAGTCTGAGAGCATTGGTTTTGGTTTGCTGCTAAGAAGTTCAGTACACACAACAGGTAGCTGCTGCATCTTGGAAGATTCCAAAGTCTTATTTTACTTCATAAAACCCTTGGTACTGACTATTTCGGTAAAGAAGAGAGGCAGAAAGCTTCTAAGAAAGGAAATGGAGAACTCCCATTCAGAATGCCCTGCTGCCAGTTAGTGGACAGAACAAATAAGAACTGATCATAGGGCACTAGAGATCATCTAGGAGGGCAGTTAGTTACTTTTACGTAGAGGAAAATGCATGTGTTTTAATGAAGAGCATTGCCATCTCTGGTCTATTGCTCTCTTTTTTATGCAAAATAGGGTCTCTAAATATCTTTTTGTCATGTGGGATTTTATTTTCCAAATGGTTTGAAATTTAACTGATTTCCAAATTGAATAAAAGAAGCACTCATTTTAGTCTTCTCTGGATGAAATTGAGACAATAATAAAAAGTACATGGAAATCATTTGAGCTCATTGGTTTTAGTGACTCAAGTATGAAATCCCAAGAGGACTAAATATTCAAAATACTTTGACTATTAGAAACTTATTACAGTCTATGTGAACCCACATTTTTATCTTTGATAGGAATAACAAAAAAAATCCAGAAAAAAACAAAAGATCAGTCAAAAGTTGTAAGTATCTCCAACTCTGCAATGAGAGGCAGCTATTAATAATTATTAAACTATTTCTTTTACAAACACTCATAATTTTTATTTTAGAAATTTACAATTATACTTCCAGAGTATTTTTCATTTTCCCTTTCAGTGCAAAATAAATTATTTTTAAAAATTATTTAATATTGTAAAAATAATCTGTGGCTCAAAGCATACCTTCAATCTTTGAAAAAAAATCATTTGGTTCCAGAGTATAGAGTATACTACTCATTAACATTTCCATCACTCTTCAAACAGTTACAAAGTTGGGAGGACAAATGACTTAAACATTTTCATATCAAATATCCCCTTCTATAAAGAAATCCTTCTTTTGTATAACTTAAATCACTCCAAAAATTATTTCAACTTCTTGAATCATGTTCATGCTTTCTACTTTCTTACCATCCTGTCATTACTTCAGTTCTGCAGAAAAGGAAGAAAGGAAGGTGCATTTTTTTCTTAAATAAACTCAGTGGTGTCATAAAAGGTCTTACCATTGTCCCCGTTCTAAAAGAAAACTGACATAAACTTCTAACCTCATAAAACAAATCATGCATGAACACTAAAGGTTATTTTTTCCACCACTGCTCTTTCCTCATTATTCAAAATGGTAATTTTTTCAGTTACACAACCACTGGAGTTGCCCAGGAAAAAAAGCATTTACCTATCAAAATGTGCATTGGGTCATACAATCTTCCCACTTGGTCACTCAATTAATGTTTGGTATCCTGTTTTTAATTTGGCAACACTATTGGCTACCTAATTCTCTCCTTCTTTTTATTGATGTGTCTTCTGCTTCCATAACCACTGCTGCAATCCCAGTATTCTCACCAATTTCTCTTTTTATCAGGCCTTATTCATCTCATGCTTGTACCATTACAATAACTCCCAGACTGTTTTCCTCTCTCAATCTCTCTCCTCTGCACATTACTGCCAGTATAGATTTTTATCTTGCCACTTCCTAGATTAAAATTTTAAACAGTTCTTTTTTTTTTTTTTTTTTTTTAAATTTTTTTTTTTTTTGGGGG
>NC_058419.1:45870257-45930471 GCF_002201575.2 Neomonachus schauinslandi | reverse complement strand
TATGATCAGGCTGGTGCATAGATCAGTGCCACACACCAGATTTTGGGTGTATTTTGGTCTGTTAGAAGAAAGTGCCTCCCAAAATTTTAAAGAAATAAAAACTTATATATGTACAAAAATAAGGGTTAATATGATGAAGGGATGGAATATGACTGTAAAGATGAAAATTATAAAGGATTTTATAAAAGGAATTGATAAGATAAGAAGTTGGTTGAAAAAAGAAAGAAGAGGATTTAAAAAAAAAAGGGAGAGAATGTGATTAGGCAGGAGACTTGAACAAAGTTTTAAAGAGAGAACAACTTATATATATATGCCAAAAATAAGGGTAACTACTATGAAGGGATAGAATATGACTCTAAAAATGAATAAAAAATATTTTTTTAAAAAAGGGATTGATAAGATGTTGGTTGAAAAAGGGAAAAAGAAAAACTAAAAAAAAGACAGTTAAAAAAACTTAACTTTGAAAGACTAAAGAATCATGGTAAAAAAGCCATGAATTCTATGTGCAGTGTTCCCCTAGCGCTGGAGTTCTGCTGTTCTCATTGATCGGTAAACTTGGTCTTGGCCAGCGGTTCTTGCTGATCTTCTGGGGGAGGGGTCTGTTGCCACGGTTCCCAAAAGTCTTTGCCGGAGGCGGAATTGCCCCGCCCTTGCCGGTTGGGGCTAAGTGATCTGCTCAGGTTTGCTCTCGGGAGCTTTTGTTCCCTGCAAGCTTTCCGTCCAGCTTTGGAGGATGAGAGTGAAAACTGCGGCCTCCCAATATCCACCCCAGAGGAGCCGAGAACTCAGGGCCCCACTCCTCAGTGCACCCCCAGAGAAAAGCAGTCAGTCACTTCCATCTCTGACCGCACTCTGCGCTCACCCGGCCTGTGACCTCGCGTTTCTATCTCTGGCACCCGACCCCGTGCGGAGTCTCCAAACCCAGCAGATCCCTGCAGTGCGCTCCCGTGCCGCTCCTCCCGGGGGAGGAAGGTGAGTCTCCCCGGATCTGCCGCTTGTTGGGTCCCTGCTGGAGGAGCAGTGGCTCGACTGTGCCGCGGATCACGGTTTATGGCAACCCCGAGCTGAGAGCCTGCGCCTCGGCTCTGTCTCTGCAGCTGGCTTCCCTGCTCCGATCCCTGGGAGCTCTGCTGCACTCAGGCACCCCCAGTCTTTCTGTGACCCCGAGGGTCCTGAGACCACATTGTCCCATGAGGGTTCCACCCCCGCTTAGCCACCAGAGTGACGTCCCTCAGAGAAGCCGACTTCTAAAAGTTCCAATTTTGTGCTCCGGGGCTCTATCACTTGCCAGAAGCGGCTGATGGAGGCCCCCCCCCCACTGTCTATCCTCCCGAATATCGCCTCGGATTCACTTCTCCGCACGTCCTACCTTCCAGAAAGTGGTCGCTTTTCTGTTCAGAGAGTTGTTGCTATTCTTTTCTTCGATCTCCTGTTGAGTTCATAGGTGTTCAGAATGGTTTGATCCCTATCCAGCTGAATTCCTGGGACCAGACGAAATCCAGGTCTCCTACTCCTCCACCATCTTGCGCTGCCCCCCTACTACTCCACTTTGAATAGCTGCCATTCCCAATATTAATATGTATGGCAAAGTACTTTATATAGGTAAATTCAACTGGACATACAAGGCATTATTTATTGCTGAAATTCAATGAGTTTAAGATAAAAATCTATGGAATAGATATGTCAATATTTAAAGGCAAAAATAATGGTCATCTCAATAAAAGCAAAAAAGAAAAAAGACAAAATTTCAACAATAATCTTGACCATTAATAGTCAATAAACTAAAACCCCCAAATACTAGTAATATAAAATTATCATTTAATATATTAATAAAAACCAACAGAATTTCAGTTTTTTAAAAAATGAGAAAAGGACTTGAATAGATATTGCGCCAAAGATGATAAACAAATGACCAATAAGCACATGAAAAGATATTCAAAATCATAGTTACTAGGAAAATGCATATTAAAACCACAATGAGATACCTCTCAACACCCACTAGGTTGGCTATAATTAAAAAATGGACAATAAGTATTGACAAAGATGTGGATAAATTGGAACCCTCTTACATTATGGATGGGAAAGTAAAATGGTACAGCCACTTTGGAAAACAGTTTGGTTGTTCCTCAAAATTTAAACAGAGAGCTCCCATATGACTCACCAATTCTACTCCTAGGTATATATACCCCCCAAATTGAAAATACATGTCCACACAAAAATTTGTACATGAATGTTCATAGAATTATTCATAACAGTTCAAAAGAAGAAATAACCCAAATGTCCATCAATTGATAAATGGATAAAAAATGGTATATCCATACAGTGAAATATTATTCAGCCTTAAAAAGGAATGAAGTATTGATATATGCTACAGTGTGGATGAACTTCAAAAAACATTATGCTAGGAGATGGTTCTTTGAAAGAATTAATAAGATTGATAAACCCCTTGCCAGACTTATCAAAAACAAAAGAGAAAGGACCCAAATAAATAAAATCATGAATGAAAGAGGAGAGATCACAACCAACATCAAAGAAATACAAACAATTATAAGAACGTATTATGAGCAACTATATGCCAGCAAACTAGACAATCTGGAAGAAATGGATGCATTCCTAGAGATGTATCAACTACCAAAACTGAACCAGGAAGAAATAGAAAACCTGAACAGACCTATAACCAGTAAGGAAATTGAAACAGTCATCAAAAATGTCCCAACAAACAAGAGCCCAGGGCTGGATGGCTTCCCAGGGGAATTCTACCAAACATTTAAAGAAGAATTAATACCTATTCTTCTGAAACTGTTCCAAAAAATGGAAATGGAAGGAAAACTTCCAAACTCGTTTTATGAGGCCGCCGTTACCTTGATCCCAAAACCAAAGACCCCATCAAAAAGGAGAACTAGAGACCAATATCCCTGATGAACACGGATGCCAAAATTCTCACCAAAAAACTAGCCAATAGGATCCAACAGTACATTAAAAGGATTATTCACCACGACCAAGAGGGATTTATTCCTGGGCTGCAAGGTTGGTTCAACATCCACAAATCAATCAATGTGATACAATCCATTAATAAAAGAAAGAACAAGAACCATATGATCCTCTCAATAGATGCAGAAAAAGCATTTGACAGGGTGCCTGGGTGGCTCAGTCCTTAATCGTCTACCTTCCCAGGGTCCTGGGATCGAGTCCTGCATCGGGCTCCCTGCTCCACGGGAAGCCTGCTTCTCCCTCTCCTATTCTCCCTGCTTGTGTTCCCTCTCTCGCTGTGTCTCTGTCAAATAAATAAATAAAATCTTAAAAAGAAAAAAAAAGAAAAAGCATTTAACAAAGTACAGCATCCTTTCTTGATCAATACTCTTCAGAGTATAGGGATATAGGGCACATACCTCAATATCATAAAAGCCATCTATGAAAAATCCACAGCAAATATCATTCTCAATGGGGAAAAACTGAGAGCTTTTCCTCTAAGGTCAGGAACACGGCAGGGATGTCCACTATCACCACTGCTATTCAACATAGTACTAGAAGTCCTAGCCTCTGCATCAGACAAAAAAAAAGAAATAAAAAGCATCCAAATCAGCAAAGAAGAGGTCAAACTCTCACTCTTTGCAGATGATATGATACTTTATGTGGAAAATCCAGAAGACTCCACCCCAAAACTGCTAGAACTCATACAGGAATTCAGTCAAGTGGCAGGATAGAAAATCAATGCACAGAAATCAGTGGCATTTCTATACACCAACAACAAGACAGAAAAAAGAGAAATTAAGAAGTCGATCCCATTTACAATTGCACCCAAAACCATAAGATAGCTAAGAATAAATCTAACCAAAGAGGCAAAGGATGTGTACTCAGAAAACTATAGAATACTCATGAAAGAAATTGAGGAAGACACAAAGAAATGGAAAAACGTTCCATGCTCATGGATTGGAAGAACAAATATTGTGAAGATGTCTGTGCTACCTAGAGCAATCTACACATTTAATGCAATCCCTATCAAAATACCATCCACTTTTTTCAAAGAAATGGAACAAATAATCCTAAAATTTGTATGGAACCAGGAAAGACCCCGAATAGCCAGAGGAATGTTGAAAAAGAAAAGCAAAGCTGGCGGCATCACAATTCCAGACTTCAAGCTCTATTACAAATCTGTCATCATCAAGACAGTATGGTACTGGCACAAAAACAGACACATAGATCAATGGAACAGAATCGAGAGTCCAGAAATGGACCCTCAACTCTATGGTCAACTAATCTTCGACAAAGCAGGAAAGAATGTCTAATGGAAAAAAGACAGTCTCTTCAACAAATGGTGTTGGGAAAATTGGACAGCCACATGCAGAAAAACGAAACTGGAGCATTTCCTTACATCACACACAAAAATAAACTCCAAATGGATGAAAGACCTAAATGTGAGACAGGAATCCATCAAAATCCTTGAGGAGAAAACAGACAGCAACCTCTTCGACCTCAGCCACAGCAACTTCTTCCTAGAAACATCGTCAAAGGCAAGGGAAGCAAGGGCAAAAATGAACCATTGGGACTTCATCAAGATAAAAAACTTTTGCACAGCAAAAGAAACAGTCAACAAAACCAAAAGACAACCAACAGAATGGGAGAAGATATTTGCAAATGACATATCAGATAGAGGGCTAGTATCCAAAATCTATAAAGAACTTATCAAACTCAACACCCAGAGAACAAATAATCCAATCAAGAAATGGGCAGAAGACATGAACAGACATTTTTCCAAAGAAGACATCCAAATGGCCAACAGACACATGAAAAAGTGCTCAACATCGCTCGGCATCAGGGAAATCCAAATCAAAACCTCAATGAGATACGACCTCACACCAGTCAGAATGGCTAAAATTAACAAGTCAGGAAGTGACAGATGTTGGCGCGGATGCGGAGAAAGGGGAACCCTCCTACACTGTTGGTGGGAATGCAAGCTGGTGCAGCCACTCTGGAAAACAGTATGGAGGTTCCTCAAAAAGTTGAAAATAGAGCTACCATATGATCCAGCAATTGCACTACTGGGTATTTACCCCAAGCATACAAATGTAGTGATCCAAAGGGGCACCTACACCCCAATGTTTATAGCAGCAATGTCCACAATAGCCAAACTATGGAAAGAGCCCAGGTGTCCATCGAAGGATGAATGGATAAAGAAGATGGGGTATATATATTCAATGGAATATTATGCAGCCATCAAAAAGAATGAAATCTTGCCATTTGCAGTGATGTGGATGGAACTGGAGGGTGTTATGCTAAGCGAAATAAGTCAATCAGAGAAAGACATGTATCATATGACCTCACTGAGATGAGGAATTCTTAATCTCAGAATAAATCCTGAGGTTAACTAGAGTGGTGGGGGGGGGGGGGGATGGGGTGGCTGGGTGATAGACATTGGGGAGGGTATGTGCTATGGTGAGCTCTGTGAATTGTGCAAGACTGTTGAATCACAGATCCTTACCTCTGAAACAAATAATACATTATATGTTAAAAAAAAAAAAGAAGAAAATAGCAGGAAGGGAAGAATGAAGGGGGGGAAATCGGAGGGGGAGACGAACCATGAGAGACTATGGACTCTGAAAAACAAACTGAGGGTTCTAGAGGGGAGGAGGGTGGGAGGATGGGTTAGCCTGGTGATGGGTATTAAAGAGGGCACGTTCTGCATGGAGCACTGGGTGTTATACGCAAACAGTGAATCATGGAACACTACATCAAAAACTAATGATGTAATGTATGGTGATTAACATAACATAATAATAATAATAATAATAATAATAATAATAATAAACAAAGTGGAGTAGTAGATGCCTAATAGAAGTCACTAACACAAATGCAGTAGTTCTTTTCTGAGAAAGCTCAGGTTCAGAGGAAGTTCACAGCAGCCATTCATTATTTCTCCCTTAGAAATGCATTCTAATTAGAGAGGTAAACCATTTGAACAGGGCATTATTATGGTCAGGGAATATGCAACCCCACCCCCAATCTTCCCTCATTTTACATTAAGTTGTTTTCTTGTTGAGTTTTTTCTTGTTGTTGAGTTGTAAGAGTTTTTTGTATGTTCTGGATACTAAACCCTTTGCAGATATGTGACTTGCAAATGTTTTCTCAAATTCTTAAATATTTCTTAAATCAATGTTTTATAGAGACGTCTGGGTGGCTCAGTCAGTTAAGCATCTGCCTTTGGATCAGGTCATGATCTCAGGGTCCTGGGATTGAGTCCCACATGGGGTTCCTTGCTCTGCGGGGAGCCTGCTTCTCCCTCTGCCTGCTGCTCCCCCTATTTGTGCTCTCTCTTTCTCTCTCTCTGATAAATAAATAAGTAAATTCTTTTAAAAAATAAAAAAATCAATGTTTTATAGTTTTCAGTGTACAATTCTTGAACTTCCTTGATTATATTTATTTCTAAGCATTGTATTCTTTTTAATGTTATTGTAAATGGAATTATTTTAAATTTCATTTGTGGATTGTTCGTAGCTGGCATATTAAAATACAAATGAGTTTTGCATATTGATCTTGTAGCCTGGCACCATGCTAAACTTGTTTATTAATTCTAATAGTTTATTTGTGGATTCCTTAGGATTTTCAATACACAAGATCATGTCATCTGGAAATAGAGATCGTTTTACTTCTTTTCCAATTTGGATGACTTTTATTTCTTTTTCTTTCCTAAGTTCCCTGGTAAGAACATGTAGTACGAAGTTGAACAAATATGGCAAAGTGAGGATCCTTGTCTTCTTCTTGATCTTAGTGTGTTTATCTAATCTTGCTTTTGATTCATTGTCCATCCAGAGAAATAATTTAAAAAGTTAAATTGTACCATGTCACTACCCTTCTTAAACACTCCAATGGATTCCAGTGGTACCTAGAACAAAATCCAAATTATTTTTCTTGGCCCTCTATGCTCTTTTTCTTCAACCTTATCTCATATTACCTTTTAAAAACTCTCTGCACAATAGCTACATGAATCATTTGTAGTATCTAAAATGCACCATGTTCTGTCCTTCCACAAGCCCTATACACATGCTACCCTTTTTTGACAAGTCAATTTCTTCAATTCCCTTACCTCTTTATCCTGATTTAAAACCACCTGGAAAAATTCAATCCATGGGAGAATCAATCCACTTTCCATTTTCTTTCTTAATATTTGTGAGTGCTGCTGAGGAAAAAAAATCACGTAATCTCAAGATTTGGTCTCAAAGTCTAGGTGTGCCCAGTGTTTCATTGCTGTTGTCTCTCAGTGAATTTTTACAGTGACCATGTCAGGCTTTCTCCAGTGTTCTTGAACCTCTGAACTTTCTCCACCATCTCATTCTACTTTCTGTTTAGCGTTAAGCCCTTCATCTTTGTTTTGGATCTTTTTCCCTACTGCCTCTTCTGTGACCTCACTCCATCAATTATTCTCAATTTCTTCTGTAGTTTCAACCTCTCTTCCACCTCCTGCCCCCGTCAATTTTAAATATACTCAGATTATTCTCAGAAAAAAAGAAAAAATAAATCAAAGCCTTTCCTTGCCCCTATGCCCATCTCCAGCTATTGTCCTCTCTCCTGCCCTTCCTAGCCAAACTACCGGAAAGAATACGTTTTTTGTTTCCAATTTCTCACCTTCCCCTTTTCCAGCCTATTTGTATCACTACTGCTCTTATGAAATTGCTCTCACTAAGGTCATTAATAGCTTCATTTTTGCAGAATCAAATAGATAACTCAGTCTTTACACCTAAGTGATCTCTTGCTAGCATTTAGTCACATCTTCCTTTATAAATTTTCTTTTTCTATGTACAAGACAACTCTATATCTTTTTAAACAATCTAAACATTTTAGAAATATATAGTACAGAAGTGGAAAAACCGTGTAATCAGGATTGTTAACGGATCAGTATTTATTCTTCCAGCCTTTTTCCCCTGTGCCAAAACTAATATACTGTATGTAATAACAATCTTTGGTGAAAAAGGGCTTATATTATCCATAATTGTTTTGCAACCTCATTTGTAACTTATTATATCTTGGACCATTTCCCATGTTGGACCATATTATAGTTCTCCTCATTCTTTTTATAATTGATTCATCATTTTTTCAAGGCAGAGATTTTTTGTAATTTATGGAACTCTCCTATATTTTTTTTTTTTAAAGATTTTATTTATTTATTTGAGAGAGAGAATGAGAGAGAGCACATGAGAGGGGGGAGGGGCAGAGGGAGAAGCAGACTCCCTGCCGAGCAGGGAGCCCGATGCGGGACTCGATCCCGGGACTCCAGGATCATGACCTGAGCCGAAGGCAGTCGCTTAACCAACTGAGCCACCCAGGCGCCCCGGAACTCTCCTATATTGATGGATATATGTTTACAAATTTTTGCAATTACATACAATGCTGCAGTAAACATCCTTGTAACATGTGTACATGTTTCTGTGGAACAAAATTGTAGAGCTAGAATTAAACTATGTAAATGATATAAGAAGGCAATTTTTATTTTAGTAGAAACATATGCTTATTTAAAAAGTTTGGGTAATACATCAAGTTTAAAGAAAATAAAAATCACCGCCAGTCTCCCATGCATAGATAACCAATTTTATTTATTACTTAGTATGTGTCTAAAGTGGTATAATGCTGTTATTTTGTAATACATACACTCATATAACCTCTGTGACAGTCCTGAAGGGTCAACATTATTATATATGATTTTAGAGCTTAAGAAACTAAGTTTATGAGAGGATGAGGAAACTTACTGACAATCACATGATTAGTAAGTTTAAGAGTTTGCATTCTGGTCAGGGCACCATGCTAGTGTCCCTACATGTGCAATACATGGAACTATTATCTCCATTCTCTAGATGGAAAACTGAGGCTTTGAGAGAGTTAGGTGTCTTGCCCTGGGTCAACAATGAGTAATTGACAAAGCTGAGTTTCCAAACTGGGTCTCACTTCACAGCCTATGTGTTTTCCTCTAGATTACATTTTCCATGTCTTCTTACTATTGATATTTTAACGGATTTTTATGATTATGAAAGTAATTTACTCTCATTTATGAAATTGTAGAAACCATGATCAAGTTTAGATAAGCAAATGTACATAACAAATCATCTCACCACCCACTAACATCTACTATTTTGGTATATTTCCTTCCATCATTTTCTATATCCACAGGCCTTTCCTTTCCTGCCTTCTGGCCTTTGCACATTTGTCACTTTTGTTTTCCCTCTTCTTCCAGATCTTCATTTCAGTAAGTTTCCTCATCCTCTCATAAAATTTGTCATTCAAGGCCAAGTTTAAATGCCATCTTTTCAGAGAGTGCTTTCCTGACCACCTAACTTAAAGGAATCCAAAATTACTTTCTAGCCGTTACCCTGTTTTTTTTTTTTAAAGATTTTATTTATTTATTTGAGACAGAGAGAATGAGAGAGAGAGAGAGCACATGAGAGGGGGGAGGGTCAGAGGGAGAAGCAGGCTCCCTGCTGAGCAGGGAGCCCGATGCGGGACTCAATCCAGGGACTCCAGGATCATGACCTGAGCCGAAGGCAGTCGCTTAACCAACTGAGCCACCCAGGCGCCCCGTTACCCTGTTTTATATTCTTTATAGTACTTGTTGCTTTTTCCTTATTTATTTTAAAAATTTTGTTTTATTTTATGTATCTATCTCAGAAGCTAGACAGTAACATAATGATGGGTGAGGACTATGTATATCTTGTTCTCTTCTGTATATCTTTCCTGCCTGAAATAGTGCCTGTTACATGGTATGCAATCAATAAATATTTTGAATGCCTGAACTGATGAATACTCATAGAGCAAGAGCAAAAGTAAGAGAAGTATACAGATATTCTCTGGTAGGTACAGCTGTCCAGGCACCACGTAACTCTCTGCTTATTGAATCATGTTTTTTTGGGCTGTGCTTATCCCTCTGAAAAGTTGGAACCCCCAAATCATAATTTGCTCTCTTGACTACATTCAAGTGCTGCACTCTAAAATATTTTAATTAGGCATTTGTTTATTGTATATTTTCTCCAGTTAGAATCTAAGCTGTAAGATGTTCTTCCATTTTGTTAACTGTTGTACCCCTAGCACATAGAATGATGCTTGGCACATAGTAGGTGCTCAATAAATATCTGTTGAATGAATGAATAAACATCTCTTGATATCAGTGGTGGATTAGAAATCCTGCCTCTTACACTAAGAAACCTGGATCTGTGGGCCACATGGATTGGATGGTCAGCATGGTCAAATGGCTTTCAGAAGGAGAAAAGATGGAATGAGAGTAAAGGCTAATATGCATAAGGTACTTAAATTTTATCTCATAACAACTTTTTGAGGTAGGTATTATCCCCATTATGTAGCTGAGAACATTGTCTTTAAAAGTTAAGTTCCTTGACTAGGGTCACCCAGCTAAGAAATGACTAAGGAATTAATATCAAATAGAGTCTGAAGCTCAATGGGCTACACCCACAGACTGTCAGAAGTTTAGTGCAGTCCTCATTCTGGTCACTACCATTTTTGGATCCAGTCTCAGTTATGTAAGGATTGTTAAAGCACTAAAAAATCTATAGACTGATAAGATGTTTTGAATTTATATCAATCTATTATTAATTATCTTACAATAAGGTGTGTTTTATAATCAGAAAATAAATAAATAAAAAATGTTTCCTATATTGCCTAAACCACCATTGAAAGGCAGATGAGAAACAGTAATAAAACATTTGCATCATATATTACAGGCAGAGGCCTAATATATTTAATATGTAAATATCTCATACATTTTACACCAGAGAGATTATCAAAGGAAAGTAACAAGAGATTTAGAGAAAAAATCAATTTAAAGAGATGCTCTATTGTATTAATCATTTAAAAATTACAAATAAAAATAAAAGTACTTTTTGTGCCTATCAGGATAACAAAGATGAAAAATGTAATAACAGCCAGAACTATTCAGGATGTGGCAAAACAGGTATTTTCCTACTCTATGGAAGGCATGTGAATTGCTGGATTTTTTGAGATCATATGGCACTATCTGCTATAATAAAATGTATTCATATCATTTGATTCAGAAAATCCACTTTTAGGAATTTATCCTACAAAAATCCTCTTTTAAATATACAAACATGCATGCTTAAAACTTAATTGTGGCAATACTTACAACACTGAAAAATTACAAGAGTGAAACGCTGAAAAATATTGGAAACCTAAAAATGACCAAATCTCTACCAATGGAAGAAACGATAGTTATATTTGAGCATAGTACTTTCAAACAATAAAATATTCCATAGATCTAAAGAGAAGTAAAGAAGCTTTCTTTGTACTGACAATAATATGTCCAAGATACATTAAGTGAGAAAAAATCGTGCAACAAAGTTGTAATTGTTTTGTAAAAAATATATGTAAGTGTATATATGCACCCTCAAATTAATGAAAATATACATAAAATATTAATAATATTTTAACTGGGAAGTATAAGAGAGTGACTTCCCCTTTTCACTTTTACATGTGCCTAAATTTTCTATAATGAAAATATAGATAATGTATGTATAATAAAAAGTTAAAGAATGAAAATGTATTTTCATCAGAAATTATTAGGGTCTATTAGGGGAAGTCTAGGTTATATAATATCCAATACATTCAATATGCTGTAAATTCTTTTTTGGCTTCATGCTGTATAGATGAGAGTACCGAAATTATATATGACATTTTAAAGGGGTGAGGCCACACTTTGGTGGCAGTGGAAAGTGTATCCAAAGCCATTTTCAAGAATTGACATTACTTCAGAAAATAAAAGAAAAAATAAATAGGAAAGTGTAAATCCATAAAAGACTTTGAATAACCAAAGCAATCTTAGAAAGAACAAAGCTGGATGCATCATTCTCCTTGATTTCAAACTACATTACAAAGCTATAGTAATTAAAACAGCATGATATAGGCATAAAAACAGATATATTGGTCAGTGGAACAGAATAGAAGGCCCAGAAATAAACCCACATATATATGGTCAGTTAATTTATGACAAAGAGCTAAGGATATACAATAGGGAAAGAACCTTTTCTTCAATAAGTGGTGTTGGGGAAGCTGCACAGCCACATACAAAAGAATGAGACTGGACCACTTTCTTACACCATACACAAAAATTAACTCAAAATGGATTAAAGACTTGAATATAACATCTGAAATCATAAAACTCCTAGAAGAAAACATAGGCAATAAACTCCTTAGCATAGGTCTTGGCAATGATTTTTTTAAAATTTGACACCAAAAGCAAAAGTAACAAAAGCAAAAATAAACAAGTGGGACTACATAAAACTAAAAATCTTCTGCCCAGAAAAGGAAACCATCAACAAAATAAAAAGGCAACCTACTAAATTGGAAAAACTATTTGCAAATCATATATGTGATAAAGAGCTAATATCCAACATACAGGAAAAAGCTCATACAACTCAATAGCAAAAAACCAAACAATCCGATCAAAAAATGGACAGAATATTTGAATAGACACCTTTCTAAGGAAGACATATAGATGAACAACAGCATATGAGAAGATGCTCTACATTATTCATCATCAGAGAAATGCAAATCAAAACCACACTGAGATATCACCTTACATCTGTTAGAATGAATTTTATGAAAAAGTCTAGAAATAACAAATGTTGGCAAGGATGTGGTGAAAAGGGAACTAATTGCACACAACCAAAATGTGTACTGTTGATGAGAATGTAAATTGGTGGAGCCACTATGGGAAATGGTATGGAGGTTCCTCAAAAAATTAAAAATGGAACTACCATGTGATCCAGCAATTCCACTTCTGGGTATTCATCTGAATAAAACAGAAATACTAACTTGAAAAGATACATGAACCTCCATGTTCACTGTAGCATTATTTATAATAGCCAAGATATGGAAACAACCTAAGTGTTCATCAATGAATGAACAGGTAAAGAAATTGTGTAATATATATACCATGGAATATTATTTAGCAATAAACAAGAATGAAGTCTTGCCATTCATGATAACATGGATTGAACTCAGGGCATTATGCTAAGTGCAATAAGTCAGACAGAGAAAGAAAACTACCATATGATCTCTTTTATATGTGGAATATATATATATTTATATTGTATATATATGTATATATGTATGAATATATATTATATTTATATTATATATAGTTCTATCTATCATCTATTTTTTTAAAAAAGCTCATACATACAGAAAACAGATCCCCAGAGGCAGGGGATAAGGGGTGGGCGAAATGGGTGAAGAGTTCATGTTTCATTTTGTTTTGTTTTTTCTTTTAAATAAAGTGAATGCATTTTTTTTAATATAGAGAAAGGGTAGTCTTTTCAACCAATGCTGCTGGAACAATTAGAAGCCCATATAAAAATATGAACCTAATCACAGATATTATACCTTATACAAAATTAAAGTGTGTTATATACCTAAATGTAAAATTAAAAACTATAAAAAATTCTACAAGAAAACGTAGAAGAAAATCTGCGTGACCTTGGGTTTGGTGATGACCTTTTAGATATAACACCAAAAAACACAATCCATTAAAGAAAAAAGATGATAAATTAAACTTTGTTAAAATTAAAATCTTTCATTCTGTGGAAGACAGATGAACGTATAGAAGCTCTTGGTTTCTAACACTATTATCCAAATAAAAGGAGCCAAGTCTCTTTGAAGAAAAGCCTAATTCTAGGACCGGGGTAGGTATATACAAGATAAGCCTGGAGCATATTGTAGTGCCACAAAGTAGGAAGAATTAAAAACAAAACAAAACAAAATGCCATACGCAACTGTGGGAGTATGTCAAAAGGCACAGAAGCTAACTGAAAGAGCTTCCTATAGCCAAAGTTGGAACAATTGGAGGGGCCAAATAAGTAATATAATATTGGGTTATAACAAAGTCTAAGATAAATATCTGTAAGTCATATTAATATAAATAAATGATTAAATAAATAGAGAAGAATAGCCAAGTTTCCTCTGAAGAAGAATTCCAAATAATTTATATAGATACTCCCTCCTCAAGGTGTGGGGAATGGGCATAATTCTCCACTCCTTAAGTGAGAACTGTGTACAGTGACTTCCTTCGAAATAGTGCATTATAGAATGGAGGAAAAAGAGTAAGTTTATAATGAATAAATCAGACAAACACTGCATCTGCCAGGTGATCACAGTAAATATATCCACAGTGATATCATGTTGGAGGCATGAACTCTTGCTACAATGTGATGAGAATAGCATACCTTCATGGCCTGTTTCCCCAAAACTCTTAACTCCAGCTTAATCATAAAAAAAAAGAAATCCCAATTTTCTACAAAATGTCTCTCCAGTACTCCTCAAAACATTTAAACTCATCAAAAACAAGGCAAGTCTGAGAAACTGTCACAGCCTAGAGAAGCCTAGAAGGAAACATATCAATTGAATGTAGTGTGGAATCCTGGATGGAATCCTGGAACAGGGAAACATTAGGTAAAATTAGGTAAAATCTGAATAAAGTATGAATTTTAGGTAATAATAATATGTAAAAAAGGGGAAAGTATAAATCCCCTATATTATGTAAATCAGATGCAGGAGAAATGCCAGCAGTCTCATTAAGATGTGAATGATGGGGAAATAACATGTAAGACTTTCCAGTGAGAAGCTGACTGAATAAAGAGGGTTTGAAAAATAGCCCTGATCCCACAGAGACTTACTGACCACAGACGTTGAAAGTGGAAAATGTTAAGAGAAAAGCTGGTCTGTTCTCTGGAAGAAAGGGTCAAGGATAGGGTGAAGGTCAGGGATGGTTGTTGCATACATAGCTTGGTAATCAAAAACATTCTTTTGACATTCAACATTGACATTTTGAAGCAGCCTTGACATAACAGCTGCATTAAATCAGCCTTGTCAAAATGTCCTGCTTTCCTCTGAGAGAAAGGGCCTCTGCAAGGGAAACTAGCATTAAGGATGACAATGAGCATGCCTTGAGAGACTTGGGATTGAACAGAGACCTGTAATAAGAAAACCTACCAGGTAATTAGAGTAATATTTGCCCAAATTCTGTCTCTTGTGACTAGGAAAGTACAACCATTTCCTCAACCGTTTGATGGAACTGGTCATATGCTTATCATCAATTATTTATTTTTTAAAAGAAGTTGAAAAATAAGGACAATAATATAAATACACGGGAGCTACAGTGGAGTGTTTTCCCAAACCCCAGAATAATTTGGAAATAAGCATACAACCTGAGAGTTTAATAATCTACTGGGACACGTGGGTGGCTCAATCGGTTAAGCATCTGACTCTTGATTTCATCTCAGGTTGTGATCTCAGGGTTGTGAGATCGAGCCCTGCATTGGTCTCCATGCTGATCATGGAGACTGCTGAGGATTCTCTCTCTCCCTCTCCCTCTGTCCCTCCCTGTCCCACTCGAGTGCGTGCTCTCTCTCTCTCTCTATAGAAGAAGAAGAAAAAGAAGAAGAAGAAGAAGAAGATGAAGAAGAAAAAGAATCATCTACTGGCAGTGTTGATTGTTATCCAACTCTGGGACTAAAGATGGAGATAATCACTACATGTATTACTGAAGGATCTCTGTTTCAGTTCTACAACCAAAGGGAACCAGCAGTAATCCTATGGTGGCAGGGCTGAAATGCACTTGCATTTACTGAGAAAAATCCAAATCCAAACTGTGTCCAGGAGACACAATAGGAGCAGTAATAAATGGCAGACATCAAAAATTATACAGAAAATGTAGAAAGATATTGTTGGAAGAAAACCAAGGAATGGATGGCATAAGTTTGACTCACGAGGTGGCAGAACTTTGGAAATATTTAAGAGGGAAAGGAGAGGTAAAATGACCCAAACATATGTAAGATATGTTGGATTTCTAGCCTTTAGGAAGAGGGTGTTTGCAAGGGAAGATGACCACAGTGAGGCAGCAGATTATACAACATCCTTGTGGATAAATGCAAGCCTGTAGTGATAAAACCTACTAGGTAATCGAAGGAAGCCTGGTACAGAGACTGTAGGCAGAACTTCATTGCAAAGGACTATATATTCAGGTTGATTAACTTCAGTACTCATGGGGTCACTGATAAACAGATGACCAAGCAACAGATGGGATAGAGATGTATCAGCAGATACCTTCTTGGCAGAAGATTCAGAGACCAGAAGATTTTCCCTAACAATGTTCTCATACTATATAAGACTTCACATTCCAGAACTTAGGCACAGCGCCAGGAAATTAGAGGAAAGCGATCTAAGAGAACTGTGTATCCATCTGGCCCAACATGGGCAATATGATCCGACTGACAATCAATGAATACTCAAGATGAAAATAAGGTTTGCTTAAGAATAAAAGAAAGAAGGAGTAACATCTCTTTGGGAGACTGTGAAAGCAAACCCTCTCCTAACTTTGAATTAAAATCAATTTCAGAAAGGCAAACATTAAAAACTACACAATATGATGTAAATAGTGCCCAGTCAGTTTAAATGTTAAAGGTAGGATTCCATAACTTGAGAGCAAAAATTATAGTAGTGTGATTAGGTAAATCTTGGAATAATGAAGGAACAAAAATTATTATTATTATTACTATTATTTTAAAGATTTTATTTATTTGAGAGAGAGGGAGAGAGTGAGAGAGAGAGCCCAAGAGGGGGTAGGGTCAGAGGGAGAAGCAGACTCCCTGCTGAGCAGGGAGCCTGACGTGGGATTTGATCCCAGAACTCCGGGATTATGACCTGAGCCGAAGGCAGTTGCTTAACCAATGGGAGCCACCCAGGCACCCATTATTATTATTATTATTATTATTATTATTATTATCATCTCTTTATTTTATTCTTCTTTTGACATTCGAAATTTGAGGTTCTTTCTAACATTAACATAATATTAGCCACATTTATAGTTTAAAAGGAGGCAAGAATACTGCCAACTAGAAAGTGAATCTAAAGGTTATGTTTGCATTTCACAGTAGCAACAGAAACAGGTGGTTGATCTGTAATATCACTTCTGAGTGTTGTTACTACACTGAAGAGTTATTTATAGGAGTGGTGCCAAGCATTAGGAAATGAAAATTTCTGTTTTTCCCTGTTAGCTTTTACTATGCTGAACCCTTTCCTTCACTTGTGAAATGATAATGATTTCAGCTTCCAAGAGATAATGTAGTGATTTACAAGTACTCATGGAACCTCAGCATCAATTCACTAACCAATAGTAAGGATCCATTTATAACATGGATCAATGAGATTATAGACACTGAATTGAGGAATAAGAGCCACATTTCTCAACTAATATTTAGGATTTGAGTATTGATTGCTTGGATATACAGGTACATGCACTTATGGACTATACCATCTGCTAGATCAGGGTTTGTGAGTAATGGCCTGTGGACCAAATTCAGCCCACCCTGTTTTTATAAATAGTTTTATTGGAACATACCCACAATACTTTAGCACTATAACAGCATAGTGGAGTAGTTGAGACAGAAATTACATAGCCCCAAAAGACCAAAATATTCACTATCTGGCCTTTTACTAAAAAGAAAGTTTGCCATTCCCCGGGCTAGATGGTCAAAGTAGACATAGACCAACCAATATAATTCTTTCAGCAGGTCCACTCTTTGGTCAGCTTGCCAAATTCTATATTAGGTATTCTGTTCTTTTTGCCCATCCTCTATTTTTCTGGAATTGTTTATACAAGCCTGGGGACTAGTATCTTCATTCTCAATGAATTAGTCATCCTAGGGACAATAGGTTTAAGAGATTCATATAACCCTTATTTCTTTCTAAAGAATATTTTATTTATTTGTTTATTTATTAATTTTTTTGGCATATGAACATTTATTATTGTCATGGTTTCACCATCAAAACTTATGATCTTGGTCTTTCCTTCTTGCCTTTGGATAAGGTCAAAAGAGAGACATTGGCTACTTTGATAACCTAAAATGAACCCAGGAATGTCACCAAGAGCATGATCTTTGCAACCAAATCCAGCAACCAGAACCTCATCCTTTTCCTCAATGAAATTCAAACAACCATCGTTGGGTACAAAGGCTGTTGGTTTGGTTTGTTTTGTTTTGTTTTTTCCATTCTTGATCAGGTGGACCCTGACACAATTCCTGATGGCAGAATTTGGCTTTTTGGCTTCAACCCTTACTTTTCCCACCACAATTCCCTTTGCATGTGCAGTGCCTCCAAAAGTGTTGGCCTTCAGGGTTGTGGTCAAACGGGCTTTCTTGTATTGTTTATCATGCCACTTCTGATCTTGTCAGTAGCTATGGAGCTTCCTGGCAGTACAAAGACCAGGACACTTGCCCATCCTGCTGGTGCCACAGGCCTGAGTAAAGAGCTCTAAAGAATATTTTTAAAAGTAAGCAAACAAAAATACATAGTATCAAACCTGGATGAGAAGCAATTGGATGTGGCCATTCTGTCATTGTGGCAAGCAGCATCTAATTCACAGATATGGATGACTGAGGCCTGAGAACTCTAACAGAATACAAATATCTAGGAGAGAGAGAAGCAAAACTGCCTCTTGATGAGAGTGAGAAGGGACAGGATCTTTGTGGCAGAAGCTTGAAGTGAATGATGGGGGTATCCCTTAATACTCTGTAGGGGTCTGGGAGAGATGGTGCTTCAGATTATACTAGTACATTTAGAGAAAAACATAAGCTTGTGAAGGCTCCTAAGATTGAAAATTTATGCAAGGCTTTGCTGGACTTTGAGCTTTCTGGCTCACTCCATGAAAGGGCCTCTCATACACGGGGGCCTCTCAGAAGGGGAGACACCAGCTGTGAGTTATATTTTAAAGTTCTAGGAAACAGGCTACAAAGAGGGTCTATGTTTATATTATGAGTCACAGCAGGGACAGGTGGTGGGTCTGGAGCTTAATGTCTGCAAATGATGTCTCTGACTGCCAGGATTGTTCAGAGGAGTTGTTTGTTTGTAGGAGTGAGTTTGGAAAAGAAATGAGGAAATGAAAAGCATTCTTTCTCTCGGTGACCATTTTAAATATTGGACGCTTTCCTTGAATTTGTTAAGGAAAAATGATACCAATATACAAGGGCTGTTGTAGCAACTTAAATTCATCAGCAAAATGTGAGCAGAACCTCCAGTGAAAAGAACTGAATGCTAGATAGTACCAACACTGGGAATAACATAAGAAAGAATAAATAAATGAATGAATGAATGATGGGGGATACTCTGGATAAGGAAAAACAAAAAAAATAAATACTTCTTTTCTCTTAAATAGAGCATCAGGATTCAAATATTAGCTGCCTGGAAACTCCATTATCTTGACCTTAAAGCTCTCCCTTTTATTCCTGAATTTATATCTCTAAAATGTTATGTGCCATCTGACAGATGTCTTCGCTTGTCACCATAATATCTATCAACATTTTGTGAGTCCACTCCTCACTCAGCAAGATTGACATCAAGGACATATTATACAGAACTGCCAAGGAAGTCAGGCCAAATACAATTTGCTGTATCTATCTAAATTTTTCTTTAACTACTTTGACAAAGCTTTGAATTACAAAACAAAAGAGAAACTTGGCAAGAATAGCAACAACAAAGAAAGAGGAGGATACAACACTGCTCTATGTAGAAATATACACACACGTGCACACATTCACACAAACATAGAAATAAACAACAAAACTTGTTCTGGACAGCCACTCTTCATACCTTACCACTGGTGGGGTTTCCATCACCCAGACCATTATTAACCTAGGGGCATTTGAAGAGGAACAAGGAGGACATGTTCCACAGTTCTGATGAGAAAATTCAACCTGCAATTTGAGCTAGAGGATAGTAGTAAAGAGAAAGCTATTTCCTCCAAATTTTGCCCATCTGTTCTAGGTAGATTTATGAAGACCCAATGAAGTATCTGACCCATGCTTAGCTCTATTTCTGTTAAAATTTGTTTTTCAAATTTGAACTAATTTATGAGTGTGGAATGGATAATGAAGAACATTAAGCCTCAAATAATTTTTACAACTCATTTGGCTTTGCAGTTGTGCTAAGCTGTTGCCTGAGATATATAACTGTGCTTTTGACTAATAGGACCATCTTAGTCCAAAGAACTCCTTTCTGCAGTGTCCAGCCCCAGCAGCCCAGTTCCAGCTCTCAAACAGGCCAGATGTCCTCTTGAATTCCATGTCTTTGCTCACATTGTTCCCCCTACATGCTGTGTCATACACCCACAAGTACTCACTCAGTGTTTTTTATTTCTTGGTGGTGTTGATAATAGACATTTCATGTTTGTCATGGGGTTTAAGGCTAGGGTTGAACACTCCAGGAATTTCAATTAGCCCCATGCCAATGTCTTGGAGAGGAAAGAGCACAGATTGGGGAAATAGAAAGGCCAGATGTGAATTCTAGGCTCTGCCACTTATATACTATAAGATTCAATTAATGAAATGTAAGGATGCTCATCTGAAGAACTGAAATAAATGCTGCCTCATAGGCTTACTTTAAGTATTGAAGAAGATGGCACATGGAAATCTTATAGCACACTAGCAGGCACAGTTCACATGAGTTTTCTTAGTTCTGTAGAGAGCAGGATCCATGTCCATCTGAGTCTCATTTGTGCTTTATAAATGTTTGTTGACATTTCATAAATAATTTCCATTTGAGTGCCTAATATGTAGTGTTCTGTTACTCATGCAAATTAATTTCTGTTAAAATAATTCCTGGGCCTTAACACATCTTCCCAGCTGAAGACCCAGAGTGTTTGCCCGGCTTGGGTCTTATGGATTTCCACAGCACTCCAGGATGGTTAGGTAGGCTTCCCAATTTCATCTTGGTGATCAGTCCAGGCTAAAAGAGGAGAAGTGACTCACTGAAGGTCCTATCATCAGGATACTTCCAGTCCTGGAATCGAGGCAGCTCTTCTGACCCTCTTTCTAGCATCCTGCCTAGCAGATTTATCACTGTAGCCTTGTGCTCCCATAGTCTTTCTGGGGCTAAAAGGATAGCAGCAACATCCATATTATGAACTTTCCCAATGTTTACCTTTAGATATAGAAAGAGGATAGGGGGGAAATTCAAAGGAAAAAGAATGAATATTGTTCCCCTCCTTGAACTCAACACACAAATCATTCTATTAGATTGAAAGATATGAAATCATTGTTTTTGTAGGTCAAAAATTACTGAACATCAACAATTTCGTGTGGCTTGGTCAAATATAATAATGTACTGTTTCCTACGTAACGTAAATGTCTGTGGTTTTTCTATTGTAGCCATTCCAAATGCTTTTACACACATAGCTGTTCAATTACATTTATGGCAATGCCATCTCTGCTATAGAATGGAGGGGATGGGATGTAAACTTCTGCTGAGTGCCTAATATGCGCCAGAAACTCTGTTAGGCATTTTACCTACTTTTTCTCTCAAAAATGTGGTACAGTAGACACCAGTATCTCTTTAATTATTCACCTTGTCACTAAGTACGTGCTGTGAAGCTCAGAGAAGTTAATTACATTTTCCAAGTTTACACATTCAATAAAAAGCAGAGGAGGTGTTTTAACCTAGCTTTGTCTGACTTCAAGGCCTAAGCTCTTTCCACATTGCTATATGGCCTTACCTTCATGGTGAACTTTTAGGATGCAGGACCAAAGTTGATCTAAACTTGTTTGGTACAGTCCTAGTGGGGTCATAGACATTCAGTTGATTAGCAGTAGTTATCTTCTTTTTCTTCATGTGTAGTAGGGAGTTTGCTATATGAGTTTGGAATTTAGGAGAAATAAGTTATGGGATGAAGTTATGGAATTGGATTTCCCACGCCTGACACATAATAATACCCAACAGATATTTCTTGAGTTATTGAATTATTGGATGAATTATAGATTTTGAGAGTCACCAGCAAGTAAAATCAAATGTGTGTCCATCTAATTTTTTCCTATGCCTATATATTTTTCAAAGTATTTGAGATGGTACTCTACAAACTGTTTCATCATCTCTTTAGAAATAACTTTTATTGATTTTTAGTGGGTACAAATTTCTAGGATATAAAACTCAGCTGGGAAAGAAATCTCTGTTTTTATATAACTAATCTTAGTATGCATTTTGAACCCCACGCTACTTACTACAAAAAACCCAATCTTGCCAGCTGAAGGTAAACTCAGTCATCTCAGGGTTTTCTCAATCAATTCAGTGTGAGGTAAATCAATTGAGGCTGGAATTTAAGTTCCATAGGTGGAATTTATATTATATCACTGAATCATGATGGGTGTGAGCAAGTAAGAATAATTTGTCTGGCAGCAGTTAGGAATGGAAGAACAAGTAACCACCCCTAAATAAGGGTGAGGGGGATATATCCAGTATCCGTCCTTACCCACCTGACAAAAAGGGACCCTGAGGATGATAACACTTATTTGTTGGTTTGCATATGTGAATTACTCTTGTAGACAAATCTTGTACAGCAACTTTATTCTTACCTTCTTTGAGGGGTGATACCTAGAGAAATATATTTTCTTTGTGAGGGAAAAAGATTTCCTAGGGGTAGTAAATGTGGCGAGATGAAATATAGTCTGATGTATTTCCTGCCCCCTCACATATATCTTTTACCTTGTGATATTTCCCTCTCCCTGTTTGGATACCTGAGAAACTATAGCCTCACAGGAATTCTAGGTGTCATGATAATGTGGGTATAGTATAATAGGAATGGCTCCCTTTCATATGAGGATCAGAGGAGGCCCAAGGTAGACCCACTGAGTTTACCATATCCCTCAGAGGTGTGCCACACAGTCCGGGCTTTCTGTTTTCCCAGCAAGGCACAAAAGCTATAGCTGAGCAAGAGTGCTTGTGGTCCTGAGCCGGTCTCAGAGTCAAGATGAGAGGTTGCCGCATGGCAACATGAACCATATAGATTTAGATGGGAATTCAAATATCTTAGGGATGTCACCAAGGACAGTAAAGATCAAGACACTACATAAGCTCTGAAAATTTAGATGTCATATGATGAGAAGTGGAGACATAAATTAAGCGGATTTATCATACATTAACAAAGAAAAATGAAAAGAACTGAATTTATGCTGACTTGGAGACTGTATACTTCTTACAACAGAACTGGGGCTTAAAATAGAGATTAGATTCAGTTGCAATGTAGAAAAGTATACAAAGTAACACTTCTTTTTTTTTTGTCAAAGATTTTATTTATTTATTTGTCAGAGAGAGACGGAACACAAGCAGGGGGAGTAGGAGAGGGAGAAGCAGGCTTCCTGCTGAGCAGGGAGCCTGATGCAGGGCTCGATCCCAGGACCCTGGGATCATGACCTGAGCCGAAGGCAGACGCTTAACCAACTGAGCCACCCAGGCGCCCCTATAAAGTAACACTTCTTATATACTTGTGTGCTTTACTATGTCTTGAAATTTCATGCCTGCCATACTTTTCCCTCCTTATAAAAATTATATTTATTTATTAGAGGAGTTTTATAAAGCATAGCAGAATTTCAGCTCTTGATCAGTGTCAGAAATGAAACTTAAATATCTCAGACAAAAGAGGGAAAGAAGGGGTGAGGGAAGGACCATTGCTCTAACCCTATATGAAGACCTATCTGGAAGTTTTTTCAGTAAAGGAAACATTCCTAGAATCCCCAGTCATTTTCAGAACTCTTTAAGACATGTGAAAGAAATACAGAGTTGTAAAAAATTTAAATAATACAGACATGCATAAGGTGAATCTGTCTATATTTCCTTTCTTCCAAAGATATCCTCTGATCTAAAAATCCTTTAATAATTTCTTTGCATTTATTATACTAGCACCTATGTATATAGGCACACACACAAATTGTTCCTATCCTTACCCAATTTTTCTATTGGTGTGTATGTGCTTTTTATATATTAAGAATATTGACCACTTTTTTTTAAGATTTTTTTTTTAAAGATTTTATTTATCTGACAGAGAGAGAGAGAGAGCACAAGTAGGCAGAACAGCAGGGAGAGGGAGAGGAAGAAGCAGGCTCTCCACCGAGCAGGGAGCCCGACGTGGGGCTCGATCCCAGGACCTTGGGATCATGACCTGAGCCGAAGGCAGCCGCTTAACCAACTGAGCCACCCAGGTGCTCCGAGTATTGACCACTTTTATAATACACTTTATAAATATTTTATTTCAAGATTTTTTTATGGCTTTTAAATGTATTCATGATGATTTTTGTCATATAGAACGTGTTAACATTTTGCCTATGTACAAAGTTCAACATAAATAAATTTGGCCCAGAAACAGTGCACAACTGCTGATCGTATAAACCACTCTCCTAATTATATAAATCTGAAAGTCTCCTTGCTCCCAGCTCCAACCGAGCTTCCAGTCAGTAGCGTGCATCAACCTTTAGTATGTACAACTGAGGCTATTTTTGATCTTTTGACCATCCCAGCACTCCAGTTGAGACCATCTAAAACAAAAGAACCACCTAGCCAAACCATATAATCATTACAAGCAATAATAATAAACTGTCGTTTTAAGTTTCTATGTTTGGGGTGATTTGTTATGGGTCAGTAGATAGCCAAACACTGCCTACATTTGGATTGGTTGAATAACGGAAAGACCATGTATATATTTGTGAAAGCTCTCAAGATCTGATGAACTGTGACTCCCTGAACCACCTCATGAAAGGGTTTCTCCTACATGGGGACCTCTCAGAAAAGAGACACAAGCTTCAGATTATATTTCAAAATTCTAAAAGATAGGGAGTTGCTTACAGATGCTACTATGTAGTGAATTTTATTTATTTTTATTTTATTTTATTTTTTAATTTTTTTAAAAGATTTTAATTATTTGACAGAGAAAGACAGCGAGAGGGAACATAAGGAGGGGGAGTGGGAGAGGGAGAAGCAGGCTTCCCACGGAGCAGGGAGCCCGATGCGGGGCTCGATCCCAGGACCCTGGGATCATGACCTGAGCCGAAGGCAGACGCTTAACAACTGAGCCACCCAGGCGCCCCACATAGTGAATTTTAGAGCCTAATGTCTGCATATGATGCCTTGTGACTGTATTTTTTTTTTTTTTTTTGAAGTGTGGTAAGAATGGTCCCATGGTTTTGAATCATAAAGAAAGGAATGAAATGGCCTCTTCCTCTCTGATTATTTCATATCCTGGACTGACTTCTTTCATTTTGGAAGGAAGCATTTGATCAACATCCAGGGGGTGCTGCAGTATTCCATAATCACCAACAGACCCTTACTATCAAATCCAATGAAAAAGACTGTACACGCTACTGTTACAATTCAATTTGTTACACAGCAGAAGTGAGGGAGAAGAGAAGGAAAAATGCCTTAGAATAAGAAAAAAAACATACCATACTTTAATAGAAAGGATTCTGAATATTAGCTGTTTGGACATCTTCTTGTCATGATTGCGTCTCTAGAATGGGATGTACAGTTGTTCCAGACAGTCAAAATAACATTCATTAACATTCAGTACATCCATTCCCCTGTTAGCAAAAGTGTTGGTGTCAGGGTCAGCATAGTCAAAACTGTCAGGGAACCCAGTTCAGGTATGATTTTTATTATAATCACATAAAAGTGAGCTTAAATTATTTGATAAAAGCCACATTCAGAGATAAAAGAGAATTCCCAACAAGAGGGCAGCGATGAAACTGCAGAAAGGCATGCAGAAAATTGTAGGCAGGAGCAGAGATACAAACAACACGTGTGTGTGTGTGTGTGTGTGTGTGTGTGTGTTTATAAAACACTGCAGTCTCAGAACAATCCCTCTTTCAGAGCAATCTCTATCTCAGAGGCTTGCTGGAATAATTAAATGAACTGACCATGTAAAGAAGTAATCATAGTGAGAGTTCCCTTAGCTTGTTCTCTAATGGGCAGTCTTCATGTGTTTTGGGGTGGCCTCTGAATTCTACCAGGTACCTTGGGCATTTAAATAAAATTAGGGGCACTTGGCTGACTCAGTCAGTAGACTGTGTGACTCTTGATCTCAGGGTCATGGGTTTGAATCTCATGTTGGTCTAGTAGAGATCACTTAAATAAAAAAGACCTCTAGGGCGCCTGGGTGGCTCAGTTGGTTAAGCGACTGCCTTCGGCTCAGGTCATGATCCTGGAGTCCCTGGATCGAGTCCCGCATTGGGCTCCCTGCTCGGCGGGGAGTCTGCTTCTCCCTCTCCCACTCCCCGTTTGTGTTCCCTCTCTCGCTGTGTCTTTCTCTGTCAAATAAATAAATAAAATCTTTAAAAAAAAATAAAAAAGACCTCTAAAAGATAATTATAGAAGAAAAATAATTAGCAGAAGACATATACTGAGTGACTATTCTCTACAGGCCTAATTTTCTTACATATAATTCTTGTCAAATTGATTCCTTGCACATAAAAGAGCTTCTTCCCTTCTGAGAACTCAGATTGCTTGCAAAAATGGGTATCTCATTGATCTCCACAGCATTTCTGAATGCTTGGGAGTGCTTTGTCCTTTCTTCAGGTATCACTTAGGAACCGGGATCCAGACAGCATTCTTGACCTTTGTTCTTGTCTCCTTCCTGCAGATTCATCATTATGCACAATGTTTCTACTATATCTTAACATTCTGAGGCTCAAGGAATACTAGAACCTCCCAAGCCATATGTATTCATCATGTCAATCTAAAAGGTCCAAATGGGTTAGGAAATGCACAATGATTGAACTTTATCAGCCAACGTGTTCCATTATACAGAAATGATGTTGGATCACATTCATGATATAAACATATGTTTAATTTTCTTTTCGTTGTCACATTTCTGAATGTTCTCTATGATATAGTTATGCTATTGAGTTCAGGGCAGAGTTATATCTGCTAAAAAGAGAAGAGATGAATGGGAAAAATTAATGTGTTAAATTTTCAGACAGAATGGTTGGGTGCACTACATTCCATATAGTTTCCTTTGAAACCTGGATAACAATCCCCTTGTACAGATCAGGAAGTTAGGTCTTGGAGATGCTAAGTAAACTTTCCAAGTTTACACACCTTAAATGAGTGACAGGACAGGATTTTAACTCATGTTTGCCTATTTAAACCCTATGCTCTTCCCATGCTAATAACATATAGACTTCTATTTAAGCTTTCAGAGTTCAAGGATTGTATAATTTGAATTAGCTTGATAAACTGTCCATGCCTGGTCATACATGTAAATACATGTAAATACATATTATGCTGTAGTTGGATAATAGGGCTTGGAACTCTGAAAAAAAGGCCTGTGATGGAGATATGATTTGGTCTGGCAGTGCCTTGCACTTACTATGTGTACAGTAAGTATTTGTTAAATGAATAAAAGAGAGAAAGAAATAAATTTATATTTGTTAGTCACCGGTTAGAAAATAAAACTTAAAGAATATCTCTTTTTAAAAATAATGTGATTGAAAAAAGAATTGGGATAATTCTGTACAAGCTTTTTAATAAAATGCTTTTTATAAATAAAAGACAGTGGGGGCGCCTGGGTGGCTCAGTTGGTTGAACGTCTGACTCTTGGTTGCAGCTCAGGTCATGATCTCAGGGTCATGGGATCGAGCCCTGTGTTGGGCTCCCGGCTCAGGTGGGGTCTGCTTCAGATTCTCTCTCTCCCTCTCCCTCTGCACCTCCCCCTGCTCATTCTCTCATGTTGTCTCTCTCTCCCTCTCTTTCTAAGATAAATAAATAAAATCTTTAAAAAAGAAAGCGTTTTTCTTTTATTTATTTTGTGAAAAGTGATATTTTTAGTAGATATAATACATTGTACACTCACAAAGCTAATGAAAGGTAAAAACTGTAACACCTTTAGTATTGTCTAGTACTCAGTAAACTTTGAAAAAATATTACTCCTGTCTCCCTGCCTTGTCTTTCCCATTAAATATATGATTTTAATATAAATCAAATAATAAATTTATTATAGAGAATATTTAAAGATGTTGAAAGCAACAGATGAAAATATAAATACATTTTTAATAATCTGTGAGCTTCAGTGTTACTTCTGAGTTGTAGGATGGATCACCTGATAAATATGGGCAAAGGGAAAAATAACCATTATGCTGTTTCCTTTAATTTCGTGTGCTCTCCTTTCTCTTATATTACCTTCTAGTGGATCATTAGAGAAACAGTTTCCTACTGAGTCCAAGAAATAAACGACAATAATGACTCTGCTCGTTAGAAGACTGGACATAGAAGATCAGGAATCCAGATAGCAGACCCCTTACCAATTATTGTACCATGGACATGTTTCTTCCTCTGGGATGGCCTCATTTTTAAAAAACAAAATGCTGTGTATTAGGTTGGGCAATAAGAAACTGATATTATTTTGGTCAGAAATGCTCCAATACTGACCATTTCATAAAATTCATTTTAATGTAACAGTGGGTAGGAGTATGGGCTTGCTGTGATAAAACCTGGGTTTGACACTATATTCCACATCAAACCAGTTGAATCTTCTGTGCCTCAAGTTTCTCACATTTCAAATCGGATAAGAACAGTATCTACACCACTACTGTAGTTGAGAGTTAAGCGTGATAATGTAAGTAAAGTGTTAGATACATTGCAAATGCTCAATAAATATTAGCTACATTTATTGTTGTGTTGTTGTTGTCATGCTTGACTTTCCCCGAGAGCAACTCATGGGGGAAATGTTACTTTTTAGCTATTAAAATGTTCTATGAAGCAACAATATTAAAACAGAATAAGACTGGTGGAAAAATCTGAGATACAATTTAATAGAACAGAATAAAAGCTCAGTCCCAAAAAGGTTTTAAAATGTGATAAACTTGGCATTTCTAACCGGTAGGTAACATGTATTTTTCATTACCTACTGGTAACATGTATTATTCAGGAAGTGGTGTTGGGTCAGTTGGTAAATTTTTCATTAAAAAATGTAACTTTGATCCTCTTCTCACACCATAAAATATGAAGCAAAACAAAAAAACAAAACAAAAAAAACAACACCACGGTACTCATACGAAAACTAATATACAGCTTAGTGGTAAGGAATTTTTAAAAACCCAGAAGTTTAATCAAATTACACATTATGTATTTTAAGTACTTGGCACTCAAATTCATTAGTAGTTTCTAATTAAACAAAAATGAAATATCCCTTGTCTCATAGACAAGGGAAAATTAGAATAAGTACATACCAGTGCATTTATTCTGGAGATCAATATTGAAGTGCTTAGTAATAGCAAGGGTATAGATGCTCAATGACCCACCAATTCTGCTCCTGGATGTATATCTCAGAGTCATTTTGTATATAGCTAAATAAGGGAATATGTAGAAGGATATATTTGTGGTGGTGGGAAATTGAAGGCAAGTTGGAGGTCTATCACAGGGAGAGTGGAAAATACATGTCTGTGTTTCAGAATCATTGCTGATTTCTGTTTCTGATATGTAGTCCTTTCTCATCCATTAAAAAAAGTCACTGAACCCTTTCTAGCTTCTGTTTCCTCAACCAAAAATAAGGAAACTGGATTGATTAAGAGGTCTTATCCTTTTTACATCCTCTGATGTATTATTTCAATGGACATTCCATAAACCTTTATGTTTTTATGCCTCTGCCCTTTTAATATTAAAATAATGGACAATAACTTTGAATAGTAATTTAAATATTAGGAGTTTGACTCTCTTTCAAAGGAATCTCTACTGTAAGATCTGTATGTAATAAGAATAACCAGTTCATAATTCACTTATTCAGAATACTGTAAATAGAGATAGCTTAATAGTGAGCGTATTTATGGAAAAACATAAAACATGAAAGAGTAGAAAATGGCATTTTGTTGGGCACTAAAATTTTACTTGAAAAAAGGTCAGAGAGGCCTGGTGTAAAACCCAGTTTATCACGGCAATCTTTATTTATTTATTTATTTATTTTAAAAGATTTTATTTATTTATTTGACAGAGAGAGAGACAGCGAGAGAGCAAACACAAGCAGGAAGAGTGGGAAAGGGAGAGCAGGCTTCCCGCTGAGCAGGGAGCCCGATGCAGGGCTTGATCCCAGGACCCTGGGATCATGACCTGAGCCAAAGGCAGACGCTTAACGACTGAGCCACCCAGGCACCCCATCTTTTTTTTTTTTTTCTTATTTTCCCTCTTATTTTATATCTTGGCCATTTAAACACTTTATTTTTAATTCCAAATCACAAAAAGTAATATATGGTAAAGTATGAAAGAAATGTTGATGGTAATGGTAAAAATTTCAATTATTTTAGGAGTGTCTGAAGTAAAATGTGAAAGTCTGGCCATCATAACCAAACAGTATTATGTAATGTGTCTACTTCTCACAAATTCTCATGTAATACGATGAAACAAACCTAATTTTTCAGGCCTCTTTCTATAGCATCTGGCTGAGTAGTTCTGTTTTCAGAGGGACTCGGCTATGCCAAACTATATCTACTGAAAAAGAAAGAAGAGCTTACGTTCAAGTAGGAAAAGTAATGGCTCCCTGTTTCCAGGGTCTAAAGCAGAATGTCTGTAATTGCTTAATTGCCTTCTGCCTCAGTCATCTGGCCCTTATATAAACCTTTTACTATTCAGAAGTTTCGCTTGCGGACCAAGCCAGACCAGTCCAGCAGCAAAATCAACAACCTCTGCCCCAGTCATTTGTTTGAGCCCTTCTATCTCTTAGACATCAAAAATGAAAGTACCTACTTTTAGGTTTCAAAAGAGGTGCTAAACATTCAGAGCAGGCATCTGCAACATCTTGCCAAGTCCAAGCATCTTTCTCTTTATCAAGGAATCTTTGGCAATGAATGTTCAGGTAATAAAACAGAGCCATAGCCTTCTTTCAGAAGATCCTTGTGATCAGTGGACAGAACAGTCTCCTGCTGAGGAGATAAAGTAGGAGAGCATTTGACCCACACATTGGTTCAATGAGAACTTGGATTAACTCTGGCTAAATGTGGTGTTGGCCTGGGGGTACAACTTGTCTCATAATAACTATAATACTGGGTTTTTAAAGACAGTTTTATATATTCTTCATCAAATTGCCACTGTAATCCAAGATGACTGACTTCAAGTCCTGTGCCCTTTCTATAATTTAACCCCATGCTGTTTCATGATGTGCTTATGCTTAATATTGCCATTCACTGCTGACCACTTCCAGGTGTATTTACTGTTATTTTGACCTTAAAGCTTCTGCTCAGTGGAATCTAAGGCCTGCACTTTCTAACAGAACATCAGTAGAGCCATGCTCCTCACTTCCCTGAGGCTTTTTTTCAGTTAATTCCAGTTTATGGACTTTAAATTGGTACAACTTTTCTGGGTGGCAGGTGGGGAATTAAATTAAGCATGTGTATACCATTTGAGGCAGCAATTCCATGTCTTGAAATGTACCCTAAGGAAATAGTTAAGGATTTGCCCAAGAGTATGGAAACAATAAAATTCATCAACCTAAATTCCTAATTTTGATCTTTACCACAAACGTAAATTTATTGAAAGATAAAAAGAAAACAAAGGATATCTATCAATGAAGGGGTATATGGAAACATAGATAAGTGTTCTAGAAACACACAAACACACACGAATACTCATGTGTACACACGTCAAATTAGTCATCGAGTTCTATTCATAAAAACCTAAAAAGTACCTATATGGGTTTCAGGGGCACAAGGAGGACAAACTCATAAATGAGCTAGATCTATTCTAAACACAAATGTGAAATGCCTTCTTTAGCAATAGAAACTGACAATGTCATCTCACCATTATTTATTATAAGGAAAATGCATTAGTTGTGTGGTAGGATTATGAAATATTTATGTTCTTTTGATCTGTTGTATTATTTTTTTTCTTTATGGGTAGGTGTTATGAGATAAAAGGTAAAGAATGAAGACCTATCAGTCAAAAATTGTGAATTTCTCATTAATATAAGTACACAAGCTTTTGTAATTTTAATAGCTTGTGGAAACTCATTTGGTATGACCTAAATCAAATCAAATTATAATGAAATTATAAAAGGGTGAGGATATTCTTTGGTATAGCAAAAATCAGCACTAAGAATCCACATCACTTTTGAGCATAAATAAAAATACAGACACAAAGACTTAGAGGTGTAACACATTACAACAGTAAAGAAACAAAACCCCACAGACATCACCCTCAGTCTCCTCGAGCTTGTAGTCTAAAGGGTAAGATAGTGAAGCCTGCAGTAATGATGAAGTGTTGTAGCTACTAGGATAGGGGAAGTCAGTGTGCTGTGGGAGCAGAGTAGATAGCACAATTACCCAACTGGGCTTGGGTGTGTTGGGGAGGCTTCCCACGGGAAGTGATGTTTAATCTAGGATCTGGGGGATAACAAGTCATTAGCTGAGTAAAGAGAGGGCAGGGCTAATCTGAGACCCTAGCCAGATATAACAGTCAGGAAATACTCTATGACCTGCTTCATCCCCAGGGAAATCCTGTGTGGAAATCCACTCCCAGCAGTTGGGCATGTCCGGAAAAGTGCGTGAAACTTAACAGCACAATTGTAGAAAGTGCCTGAACTCTGCAGTTCATGCCCATGAGAGAAACCACGAACGAGACTTCCCAAGATCTGCCTCGTCTTTAACTCTTTCTACACCATCTTGGCAGCGAGCTCTAGTCAGGAGGACACAAATCACAGATGGTAGCCACAATTGTGGTGAGCATAGCATAACATATAGAGCTGCTGATTATTATGTTGTACACACAAAACTAATGTAACATTGTGTGTCAGCTATACTCAAATTAAAATAAAAGTGAATGCATAAGTAAGAAGGTAGCTCAAATGCTCAAAACATCAGGATGATTCTACTCTACTATTGCCCCCTTCCCTTTAGAAGGTTATCTTCCAGGATTCCTGGACTCTGGTTTATGCTAGTGGGCTACGAGGTCTGAGCCTGGTCACATGTGTACAGGTGAACACTAACACTGGGCAGATCTAGTGGAGTGTAGACTCTTATACTTCTGGAACTCAGGAAAGATAAGTTCAGGAAACCAAGATTTCGGCTGGCCATGGGAGGCACACAGGAGACACTCAAACACTACACGATGAATGGAAGGATGAATGAATGAATGAATGAATGAAAGATTTTGGAGAAAGCAGAAGATGAAACTGTGTTTTTATCTCTTCAGGGAGTTTCCATCCATATTTACCTTTTGAGATGGATTAGGATTATATTATATATCTGCTTTCTAATCTGATTTTTAAAATATTGTTGATTTTTATTATTAGAAAGTCATTTTTTTCCTTTCAATAAAAATACCCGTTTTCATTAATGTGGGTTGCAGTTTGAATATCATAGAGCAGGAATTTGGGGAATGAGAAAGCTCTTTGTGCTCCATCAACCAGACAGAGCTTTCTGGAAGTATCCTAGAGCAAGATATTGCTAAAGAACTTAGGAACTGCCTTCGACTTGAGAGAAGAGGAATAGGCAACCTGAACCCATCTTAGAAGGAGATGTGTGTGCGGAACATTCTTCAGAATAGGTCACATATTAGACCATAAAAACAAGCCTCAACAAATTAAAAAAGATAGAAATCATACCATGCATCTTTTCTGACTACAATGCTATGAAACTAGAAATCAACCACAAGAAAAAAATCTGGAAAGACCATAAATACAGGGAAGTTAAATAACACGCTACTAAACAATGAATGGGTCAACCGAGAAATCAAAGAAGAAATCAAAAAGTACAAGGACACAAACAAAAATGAAAACACAATTGTCCAAAACTTTGGGAAGCAAGAAAAGTGGTTCTAAGAGGGAAGTTTATAGCAATACAAGCCTACCTCAAGAAGCAAGAAAAATATCAAATAAACAACCTGACCTTACACCTAAAGGAGCTAGAAAAAGAAGAACAAACAAAAGCCAAAAATGGAAGAAGGAAGGAAATAATAAAGATTAAAGCAGAAATAAATGATATAGAAACTAAAAAAACAATAGAACAGATGAAAGAAACCAGGAGCTGGCTCTTTGAAAAGATCAACAAAATTGATAACATCTAGCAAGACTCATCAAAACAAAACAAAAAAAAGGACTCAAGCAAAATCACAAATGAAAGAGAAGTAACAAACACCACCAAAGAAATAAAAACAATTGTAAGAGAATATTATGAAAAGCTATATGCTAAGAAATTAGACAACCTAGAAGAAATGGATAAATTCTTAGAAATATATAACCTACCAAAACTGAAGTAGTAAGAAATAGAAAATTTGAACAGACCAATTACCAGCAAGGAGATTAAATCAGTAATCAAAAAAAATTACAACAAACAAAAAAAGTACAGGACCAGATAGCTTCACAGGTGAATTCTACCAAGCGTTTAAAGAGTTAATACCTAATCTTCTCAAACTCTTCCAAAAAATAGAAGAGGAAGGAAAACTCCCAAATTCATTCTATGAGGCCAGTATCACCTGGATACCAAAACCAGATCAAGACATCACACACACACACACACACACACACACACACACACAAACACACACACAGAGACTACCACAAGCCAATATCTCCGATGAACGCGGATGCAAAAATTCCCCATAAAATATTAGCCAACCAAACACAATAATACATGAAAAAAATCATTCATCATGATCAAGTGGGATTTATTCCTGGGATGCAAGGGTGGTTCGATATTGGCAAATCAATCAACATGATACATCACATCAATAAGAGAAAGGGTAAAACCATATGATCATTTTGATAGATGCAGAAAAAGCATTTGACAAAGTACAGCATCCATTCATGATAAAAACTCTCAACAAGGTAGGTCTAGAGGGAACGTACCTCAACATAATAAAAGCCATATATGAAAAACTCACAGCATCATAGTCAATGGTAAAAACTGAGGGGTTTCTCCCTGTGGTCAGGAACAAGACAAGGATGTCCACCCTCACCACTTGTATTCAACATAGTACTGGAAGTCCTAGCCACAGCAATCAGACAACACAAAGAAATAAAAGGCTTCCAGATTGGTAAGGGAGAAGTAAAACTTTCACTATTTGCACATGATATAGTACTATATATAGAAAACTTGAAAGACTCCACAAAAAAAACCCTGCCAAAACTGATAAATGAATTCAGTAAAGTTGCAGGTTACAAAATCAACACACAGAAATCTGCTGCATTTCTATAGACTAATAATGAAGCAGCAGAAAGAGAAATTAAGAAAAAAATTCCCACTTACAATTGCACCAAAAATATTAAGATGCCCAGGAATAAACTTAACCCAAGAGGGGAAAAAACTAGTCTGAAAACCACAAAACATTGAAATGGAAAGGCATTCCATGCTCATGGATTAGAAGAACAAATATTATTAAAATGTATACACTACCCAAAGCAATATACAGATTTAATGCAATCCTTATCAAAATAACAACTTTTTTTTTTTTTTGCAGAGCTAGAACAAAGAATCCTAAAATTTATATGGATACACAAAGCCTTAAATATTCAAAGCAGTTTTGAAAAAGAAAAGCGAAGCTGGAGCCATCACAATTCCAGACTTCAAGTTATATTGCAAAGCTATAATCATCAAAACAGTATGATACTGACACAAAAATAGACACACAGATTAGTGGAACAGAATAGAGAGCCCAGAAATAAACTCACAATTATATGGTCAATTAATCTTTGATGAAGTAGGAAAGAGTATCCAATGGGAAAAAGTCTCTTTAACAAATTGTGTTAGAAAAACTAGTCAGCTACATGCAAAAGAATGAAACTGGACCACTTTCTTACCCCATTCACAAAAATAAACTTTAAATGGATTAAAGACCTAAATATGAGACCTGAATCCATAAAAACCCTAGAAGAGGGCATAGGCAGTAATGTCTTTGACATCAGTGTAACATCTTTTCTAGATATGTCTCTTTAGGCAAGGGAAATAAAAGCAAAAATAAACCGTTGGGACTACATCAAAATAAAAAGCTTCTGCACAGCGAAGGAAACAATCAACAAAACTAAAAGGCAGCCCACGGAATGGGAGAAGATATTTGCAAATGACATATTTGATAAAGGGCTAGTATCTAAAATACATGAAGAACTTTTACAACTCAATACCCAAAAAGCAAATAATCCAATTAAAGAATGGGCAGAAGACACAAAGAGACATTTCTCCAAAGAAGACATCCAAGTGGCCAACAGACACATGAAAAGATGCTCAACATCACTCGGCATCAGGGAAATGCAAATCAAAACTACAATGATATATCACCTCACACCTGTCGGAAGGGCTAAAATCAGTAACACAAGAAACAACAGGTGTTGGCGAGGATGAGGTGAAAAAGGACCCCTCCTGCACTGCTGGTGGGAATGCAAACTGGTGCAGCTGCTGTGGACAACGGTATGGAGTTTCCTCAAAATGTTAAAAATGGAACTACAACACGATCCAGTAATCACACTACGGGGTTTCTACCCACCAAATATAAAAACATTAATTCAAAGGGATACATGTTTGTACATTGGTACAAACATACTGATGTTTATTGAAGAATTATTTACAATAGCCAAATTATGGAAGCAGCCCAAGTGTCCATCAATAGGTGAAGGGATGAAGAAGTGGCATATATATATATATATATATATATATATATATATATATATATATATATGATGGACTATTACTCAGTCATAAAAAATGAAATCTTGCCATTTGTAATGACATGGATGGAGCTAAAGACTATAATGCTAAGCAAAATAAGTCAGTCAGAGAAAGACAAATACCATATGACTTCATTCATATTTGGCATTTAAGAAACAAAACAAATGAGCAAAGAAAAAGAGAGAGAGGCAAATTGAGAAACAGACTCTTAATTACAGAGAACAAACTGATGGTTACCAGAGGGGAGGTGGGTGGGGGAATGGGTTAAATAGGTGATGGGTATTAAGGAGAGCACTTGTGATGAACACTGGGTGTTCTATGGAATTGTTGAATCACTATATTGTATACCTGAAACTAATATAACACTGTATGTTAACAAACTGTAATTAAAACAAAAAAAAGGAGTTGTGTATGTTTGTGTGTAAGTATTTGGGGTTATAGATTTTAACATACTTTATACATATATTGGTTTATTTTTAAATAATAGGATCTTACTGTATAGTTTATAATTAGATTTTCCCATTGTAAAGTATATTGTGAGCACCTTTCAATATCAATACATATATTTTTCACGATCAGTTTTTTGATTCAGTTTAAAACCAGCTGTTTTCTGTGTTGAAAGTATCAATACAATTATTTTTCACATTATGAGATCAATAAGTGTTTCTTGAAATAAAATGAAACAATATAGCAATACATTATGTGAAGGCAAAATTTAACCTCTATGTCTCTTATGTCACAACACTTTACTCCATAAAACCACTATTGCTAATAAGCTATGTGTCCTTCCAGATGTTTTTCCTTGCTAATTACTTATTAACTTAAATATATCAACAGATTATACAGGTACACATGTAATTTTATATTCCTTTTGCTTTGCCAGTAGTATTCCTTTGTGAGATTTCTGCCTCTTAGTATTTATAAATTTCCATTTATCTCCATTATTATTTATAATTTTTTTTATTTATAAGGCAATACAGCAGGTGTTTAAAAATGCACTGGTGGGGGCACCTGGGTGGCTCAGTTGGTTAAGCATCTGCCTTAGGCTCAGGTCATGATCCTGGGGTCCTGGGATCAAGTCCTGCATCCGGCTCCCTGCTCAGCAGGGAGCCTGCTTCTCCCCCTCCCTCTGCCGCTCCCCCTGCTCGTGCTCTTTCTCCCTCTCTCTCTCAAATAAATAAATGAAATCTTAAAAAAAAAAAAAAAGAAAATGCACTGGTGGGCATTCTTCACTGTCTTGACCATCTCTAGGTAAATTCCAGTGCCCTGAATAATTAGCTTCAAAGCCTAGGAGGCTGCAAGTTAATTCGGAAAGATCTTGGGCCTAAGGTACAGTATAGGTTTTGAGTCCCTCCTCTGCCACTTACAAGCCTGGAGACTAGGGGCAAGTTACTTAACCTATGAATCTTATAGTCTTCATCTGCTTAATGACAACAATTCTAGCTACCTTGAATGGTGGTTATTAAGAATATAGGCGACGAAATATAATAATGTTTATCCCGTATAGTAGAAAGTATATAAATGTTATGTTCATTCTTCTTATTTCACCTTCCCAAATTGCAACACCAATACTTCTTCTTTATTTTTTTTTAAGATTTTATTTATTTGACAGAGAGAGAGACACAGTGAGAGAGGGAACACAGCAGGGGGAGTGGGAGAGGGAGAAGCAGGCTTCCCACGGAGCAGGGAGCCCGATGCGGGGCTCGATCCCAGGACCCTGGGATCATGACCTGAGCCGAAGGCAGACGCTTAACGACTGAGCCACCCAGGCACCCCAACAACACCAGTACTTCTGCCTGAACCCTACACCATCTCAGGAACCAGTTAATTCATGTGACTCCCTGCTTAGTTGTCTTAGCATAACGTGCACATTTCAGCCCACAATCATCAATACAAAAGATCATTGCATTAGTTACCATATGTGCATGATACAGATGACGCACTAAGAAAATAATCCAGCCCTTTCCTGTTGTTTCATTCTCCACATTAATTTTAGAGGTTTCCCATTGAGTCCTGGAAAGACAAGATGCTACAGGAGAACAAAGCATAAGAGCCGATCTGTTTGAGAGGTATTTGCATTGAGACTCAGGTCACTGAGTTGCAGTTATATTCAAGTCACTTATCTTCTTTCAACTTCATTTTCGTAACAAAGTAATGCTGTCTGCAAATTGTTAGTAACATGGATTTTAAATACACACAGTCCATCACCGTAACTTTGCCAATAACTGATTGTGTGAACTTGCACAAGTTACTTAATATTCTAAGTCTGTTTTATCTCTAAACCGAACATAATAGTACTACCTATTCCACATGGTGGTAGGGAAGAATTAAATAGATAACACATGGAACAGTCTTGGCCTAATGACTAGCACATAGTGAGTGCTCAGGTAATTTTAGCCATTATCGTTATTAGTGTTCCTCTCAGCCAGGGCCAGGATGAAGGCGAGGTAGGTGAGGCACGTGAGGCTCCTAGAGCACACAATTTAAGGGGACACTCACTCTCAGGATAGTACAAATGCTGATTCCACACCTGGAGGATATGGAGTGTCTTTTTGAGAGGGAGGGCTTCTTTTAGGCAGGCCCCACTCTGGTCCATAGCAGGATTTCAGGTGGATGCTTTTTTGTTTTGTCTTGTTTTGTTTTGCCTACTAGGGAGGCCAGAAAACTCTGAGCATCTTCAGTGTGCTTGGCTCTGTGATTTCTCCCTTATGTATTTTACCTAATTTATTCATCACTCATAACTCTGATGTGGGTAACTGTCTTCTCCATTAGGAGGAGAAAGTGAACAGAAAAAATGAAGTACCTTGTTTGGGGACACACATTCACTAAGTGGGTAAATAGAGATGAGAACAAGTGTCCTTCTGACTGTCAGCTCCATGTTTCTTCCAATATACGACAGAGACTCAGCTGTAAATCCCACATTTATAAACCAGGGGATATTTTCTTTTTGTGTTCATGTGTAACAAAATCGAAATGCATATGCTTTTTCTGATATGTAGGTCCTAGTCCTTTCTCTTTCATTTGCCAGGTGTCTTATTTTGGGCAAGTCATTGAACTTCTCTGGGCTCCATTTGTCACCTGTAAAAATAAGTGAGGTAGATATCATTGTCAGGAACTCCCTATTTTACATCCTATACTTTATTATTTTATTGTGCTTATCATTTAGCTTTGTGCTCTTCTCTTCTATAGTTTTATGGGAATAGAGGTTTATTTTGAAGAACCAACCTGGTCTGCAGTTTAAATTCTGGTGCTGGTGAGAAGGGACAGAGGTGTACCTCATTACTCCGTTATCACTTGAATACAGAAAGGGGGCCTCCAGTTTAGAAGAGGAGGACACCATAGATACGATGAGAGCGCAGCTAGATTATATCTCTTAAAGCAAAAGACATACTTCAGATTGATGGGGACTTGAATGAACTCTGAACGCTTAACTGGGTCCTATTTTGCAGTAAAATGATAATAAAAAAACTTCAATTCACGGGAATTTAAAGTATTTTCACATTCTTCTCCTAAAGCTGGAATGGCACTCATGGTAATGAGTCTAAGGCCTGTGCCTTTGGCAGCAATTAGCTCTAAGATACCATATAGTGGTTCCCTACAGTTGGGGACACTTGATTATAATATACAGCTCATTTTTAACCTTCACAATCCTGGATGATTGAAAAGCAGGGCAAGTAGAATTCAGATAAGTAAGGTCAAAAGAGGTGAAGGAATTTACCCAAAGTTGTCACAGAGATACTGAGTTTGGTCTCTAACAGACCAAACTTAGCTGGACTCTCCAGAAGCCATGCCAAAGAAGGCTTCCCCGCCCCCCGCCATGAGTGTCTTGCCTTTTAAGGGACAAAGGAAAAATGATTCTCCAATGTTAACATTTAGAAAGTAAAATAAGAAGACAGGAAAACACATGGAACATAAGAAGTGCATGTAAAATGTTATTTATTTTTACCTCCCTCCACTCCCCTCTAGAATTTCCTGTGCCCTTGGGAAGGGAACTCTGACTTGAAGCAGAAAAACAGCTCTCTTTTAGGAGAGGACATTGGGCATAAAGAACAACAGGAATTCTAAATTGCATAGGTCACCCTTCTAGTGGTGAGGTAAGCCCAAATCTCTCCCAGAAATCTACCACTGTGTTATGTCAGAAAGGGCTATATAGAAACCCTTTCTTTTATGAGAATTCACTATGCTCAGATCATGATTAGACCTCAACAAATATTTGTTCAATTTAGTTACGTTAAACTGACTCTTCAGTAAGGTTTTGTAGGTCTTAGTCAGCTATATTCAGTGGAAACCCTTTTAATAAGGTGACCACAAATTTCCACAACCCCGTGGATGAAAAACCCAGCTTGACAAGATGGGACAAGTAGATAGACAAAAAGCAAAGGGAGAAGCTAAACATGAAATTTAGCCAGATAATACACCAAGTCACTACTTTATCTGTGAGAAAATTTTTTATAGAAATGTAACACAGCTCAGTTAAAAATATGTTCCTCTGAATAAATACTTCCTGAATCAATGAATGAACAAGAGAGGTACAGATTTGGGAGTTGTCATCAGCAAATAAAAAGAATACACTGTTTCAATTTTTTCCTATACATTCAAAAGTTTTCAAATATCTTGTATCATAGTGTACATACTGTTTCATAATCTGTTATTAAAAAGTACAACGATTACTAGTGTTTCTTATAGAAATCAAGGCTTTTCTATTGCAGCAAAGGTTGTGTATTGAGATAATCGCCACCTGCTGGTCAGAGTCAGAACTACATCTCTCGATATCTCTGGGAGGAGGCTATACAAGGATTTGGGGAGGGAGGGGCCTCTGTTCTGACCCACCAAACAGGGCTTGCTGGAGGCTTGAATGGCACAGGCAGGCCTTCCTGCAGAATCAGATACTGTTCAGTTCTCTGAGCTCTTGACAGGAAGTTCCACCCCTGTCTCAGATGAAGAGAAAGCCGCCAGTGTGAGTGTTTCTGAGGGAGTGTGTATCTGTGTGTGTGGGTGTGTAGTGTGTGCGTGTTTGTGCATATTTTGTATTTTGGGTCATATCTTTCAGACACATTTGCTTTATGATATGTACTTACTCGTATACATAAGTGTATTATCAACAATAAATAGGATCATATTGTACATAGTGTATAATCTGCTTTTTATTGCTTAATAGTGAATGCTGTTCTAAATGAATAGATCTATAACATTATCTGTATGAGCTACATCATAACAAAATGTTTCTTGTGCTTTAAAAATTGTATTTCAATTACTTTTCTGAGTTATAAAATTGATATATATGTACATTAGGACATCAAATCATAGAGAAATGTATAAATAGAGGTGAAACTGCTGTTTGCCCTCCTAAGATAAGTGTTCTTAATGGAGTGTTAATATATTCTACAAATGTTTTTATCCCAATATAATGGTACTAGCATATATAAGTACTTTTGTGCAAATACATGCACTACATATATGCACAATATAAATATACAGCTATACATATCTGTTATTCAGCAAAAAGAAAAAGGACAAACATGCTAATCTACATCTTTTCTTTTTTTTCTTATGAAATGTTAGGATTTTTATTTGTATTTCTTTCATTATTGTGTTTGGGTTATCTTTTTATTGATTTGTTGGGCACTTCCACAGCTTTTTATGAAAATTACAAGTTACCCTTTACTCATCTCTTACTATTCAAAAGGAATTATTTATATTGAGGATGACCATATAATTTATTGTTTGAACTGGGCACTTTTTTTTAAAGATTTTATTTATTTATTTGATAGAGACACAGCGAGAGAGGGAACACAAGCTGGGGGAGTGGGAGAGGGAGAAGCAGGCTTCCCGGGGAGCAGGGAGCCCGATGTGGGACTCGATCCCAGGACCCTGGGATCATGACCTGAGCCGAAGGCAGACTTTTAACGACTGAGCCACCCAGGTGCCCCTGAACTGGGCACTTTTGAGAGTGAAGGTTGCACTGTTAAACAACAGACATAAATTGGAAGCATGTCAAACCATATGGTCACTTTCTCATTTATCATGAATATTAACTCAATGTCTATAGTATATGTGAATGATTTTCCTTCCCATTTTATATTTTGTTTTATTTTCTTGCAGTGTAAGTGTTTTAAAATCTTACTGATTTTTATTATTAAAAAACAATATGGTTATTATAAATGTTTGAAGAATACACTGGGGTGGAGTAATTGCCAGTCTACTGGGAGGTTAGAGAGAAAGCATTCAAAGCCCATGAGGCCACAGGAAGCAGAGAGAAAAGGTCAGGTTTTAGAACAAGTCCAGGTTTAGAGTTCCTGGTCTGTAATTTACAATATTACTAACCTGAATCTATTGGCTTGAGCTCTAGGTTATGAAGAGGATAGTAATCTCTATCCTGAAAGTTTGTTTTTGGGATTAAATGAAATGAGATATGAAATTACTATGATATAGAATGAGTTTGATGAATGTTTATTTTCATCACCCAGGTCACCTTCCTAGTTGTTTAAAAGCCCGAGCTTCTGTACAAGCTCCACTCACTGCCTCAGGGATCAGCCAACAGATTTGGTCCCATATCCAGGTGCCTTGGCACAAGGGGCGGGATTTCATCTCCTCTGTCATCTTCATCACCCAGAGGGGTTGTTGAGTGAGTACTCAAGGGGCCACAAGGGCAGGGGAGTGTGATCCAACCATTTCTCCAGCCTTAGAAGCCCATCTTCCAGAAGGGAGGCTGCTCTGTATCTATTGTGGGGAGAGGGCAAGAGCTGGAACCTCCATTCCTGCCTCTTACAAGATCTATGTATAACTCTGGAAAATTTATTTACTCTCTGTGAACCTGAATTCTGCTGCTGTAAAATGGGAAGAATTTGATACCTTTCTCACAGAATTGTGTGAGGAAAATGAGAAAACTTAAGGAAGTGTTTGGCATATAGTATGCAACTTAAAAGAAGTTTGTCCTGCCCACCTTGACTTTTCTGTATCATAAAAGAGACTGACATAAAGCAAAGAGCAGAACTGTCAGATTATTTGGAAATGTAGCAAGAATAAATGAAATGTTTAAATACATAATGTATGAAGTTGAGTGCCATTTCTGTGCTGTGGAATGAGTTATCTGAGGAAGTTGGGGAAAGGGAAGACAGCCATTGCCCTATTTCCTTTTATTCCATGTGATTTCCTGTCCCTGTTACTTCACTTTCTATTTGAACATCCAAAGAAACAGTGTTCCCTGAGCCCTGGAAAGAGGAGACAGTACAGACGAACTAAGCACGATAATGAACCTCAGGACCTTGGATGAGTCATTTCCGGTGTGCTGGCCTCACCTCTAATATGGAGTCACATGCACATTGGAGGTTTGGGCCAACCATTTTCTGGTTGCATGACCTTTGGCAAATTCCTTAATTTATTTGAGCCCCATTAAAAAAATCTTTCAAATGGTTGTTATAACAGCAATAACCTACAAATTGAGTTGTAATGAAAATTAAAAGAAAAAACACATGTAAAACATTTAGTGAAGTGTCTGGCACTAAGGGCTCAATAAATGTTATCTTTATGTTCCTTTATTATTAGCTTTCTCAAGCCAATCAGAAGAAGGATAAAGGGCTTGTGCTTGGGAAGAGATGTAGAGTATTACCTTGGATGACAAGATTCTACAAAGATGCAGTATTAAAACAGTCCAATCCTGGTGCAAGAATTGACATATATGTTAATGAGACAGGATAGAAAAATAATCAGTAGAACCAAGTGCATGGAAACATTGAGTATTTGATAAATTGCTTGAGAATTCATAGTCAATAAGAATTGGTGCTGGATCATTGGTAAATTTCTGCAAAGGAAATGGAGATCTTATCCTCACGCCAAATGATATAATGTGAAGGTTAAAAAATTAGCACACAATACCATATATCCATCCGATGTGACTCTAGTCACATAAAAGGTATGTGTAGCTGACATGAATGTGCATATATGTGGATGTTTCTGACTGCAAGGGGATGTTGCAAACCATGAACACTATTTATCAATGAGAGTGAGATTGGAGGTTATTTGTATCTTTATATAGTTGCCTGTGCTTTTGATAATATCTGAAATGAACATGAGTTACTTTCATAGTCAGAAACAAAGCTCGTGAATGCTTTTATAGTTAAAGAACACAAGGCAGTGTGATGAGTTGAAAAGATAAAAAGGCTTTGTGGTCATACGCACTTTGTGTTCTTATCTGAGTTCTGCACATTACTAAGGAGTGACCCATAGGTAAGATACTTAACCCCTCTGTGCTTCAGTTTCCTCATTCTGAAAAGGAGGAAAGTAACCCTTTCCTCACAGGGTTATTGAAGTAATTTGATGGAATATCAAAATATAGATTAACGTGCTGTGTTTTATTCTGAAGTGTACCTGGGATCCCATTCCAACTCTGTTACTTACTCCTGCAAGTTTCTTCACCCCTCTGAACCTCAGTTTGCATATCTTTAAATGTAGTGATAATATTGATCTTGAAAAGGCACTCTCCCTCAGTAACTATTTCCTTGAATATTATACATAATAGTAATAGAAAATAAAGAGACGGTTGTTTCTGACTAGTGGCAGAAGAACTAATGGTAATTGTTATTTTTTTCAAGTGATTCTTACTTTCTTCTTTTTAATTAAATATTTTTTAAGATTTATTTATTTGAGAGAGAGAGAATGAGAGAGAGCATGCACGTGGGGGGAGGGGCAGAGGGAGAGGGAAGAGAGAGAATCCTGAGGAGACTCCCCGCTGAGCACGGAGCCCAACTTGGGGCTCGATCTCACAACCCTGAGATCATGACCTGAGTTGAAATCAAGAGTCCTATGCCTAACTGACTGAGCCACCCAGGCGCCCCAAATTAAATATTTTATATCTGAGAAGCCTTGATCCAGCCATTCTGCCCTGAGGAATTTATCTTACAGCAAAACTTGTTACAAGAATTTCCTATTTGAAACAATGGTACAATCATGGTGATTGTGCATATATTTTTAGAACTTGTTTAAGATTTTCCATAGGATAAATTCCTGAGAGTAAAAATTTTCATCCAAAGCATATGCATTGTCAAATGCAGATTTAAAATGTTCAGTACTGATTTCCACTCCCACCAACAATGGGTGAGAGCTCTTTCCCCACAGTCATCCAGTAAGTTAAAAAGGGTAAACCTTTTTTGCATGTTGACCCAGCAATTCCTTTTGCAGGAATTTTTTCCTGCAGGACAATCCACAGCTCTATATTGCAGGGGTTTACCCCATGGTTGAAGCAGAAGGACCAAGGGACAAGAGAGTGGAGGATCACTGAAGTGAAACAGTTGAAGTGATGGGCCAAGCATTTTAAGCTGGATTAGAAAGGAGGGTGCAGATTCAAGGAGCTGATTCACTGGGAGAAAGTAGAAGGGTCAGATGATGGGTTCCATGGTCCATGCCCCCATTCACCACTTCCCCAGAGAGCGTGCACATGGGAGGGGAGGGGCAGAGAGAGAGGGAAGAGAGAGAATCCTGAGGGGACTCCCCCTGGGGAACCCAAGGAACTCTGGGCACCTGTTCTGTGCCTGGAGCTGGGATTGTTGCTGTACACTGTTTTACCTCCCTTAATCCTCATGACAGTTTGATTTTTCAGCTCTATATTCTAGATGAGGAAACTGAAGCTCCAACAGGTGAGGAGCTGTATTTCATTAAATATAAGATGCCATCACTTTTAAGACACAAGCTATTTTAGATATTACCAAGAAAGATAAAATGCTTGCTGTAGTAATGCTAAGACCAGTGATTGAAGTGTTAAAAAGTGAAACAAATGTGTATTTTAGAATGGATGAAATGCAACAGCCCGTGTAGGGTTGTTCATCCGTTCTGTGGAAAAATTGTGATTGGAGGCTATCCTTTTCTGATATCAGTCAGACTCCATGTTTTTGACATAATACAAATAAGACAAATCAGGTATTGTTTTCTCCTCTTATTACCTTATTGTGTGGTACAGTAGAAATATTTGTATTCCTTTCTGATAGCTAGGTGCTAGTCCTTTCCCTCCTGCACAGTGGTTCTATGACCTTGGGCAAGTCACTGCATTATCTGTGTGCCATATTTTCCTCAGCTGTAGGTATTAAAAAGAGGGATTCTGTCATCAGGATCACTTTAACCCATTTACATTGACTTTCCTGATACTCAGCCTTACATTACTTTGCCTCCCTCCAATCTGTTACTTACAGAACAATTTAAAAAGAATCACTTAATACCTTCTGATTAGGGTCCAGGATTGTTTGGGGTGGGGTGAAATGGTGAAGGGTAGAGGGTGTTCTCTTTGAAAGATGCCTACAGTCACATGGCTAAGTAATGGGATTTACTCTTTCATTCTTCTGCTTAATGGAATCCACATTACCATATATGGAGCTTTCTTAATCCAGAACACGTACATTCAGAAACAAGTGGAAAGTGCCAGAGTGTTGGAAGTAAGTCAAGCAAAACCTGGTAAGGGCTTGCCTATAAAATACATGGAAAGATTACTAAAAGGTAGAAAATAAGTGGTTTTGGTTGCGCTTTAAAATTCTAGTTGAAAAAAAAAAGAAAGCTGAGGGAGGATGCAAGCAAGGCCATTCAAAAGTTTTATTCATTTTCTTTTAATACCATTGTTTTAATAATAATATTATCCTTTTAATGTCAACAATACAGACATGTGTAAAGTAAAATTACAGATTATTGTTTCCCTGTCTCTGTATTTCCTGATCACTCTGGATTGCTAAGTACTATCCTACAGAAATGATCCTTGTATAAGATATTTGTTATTGTTGGTTTGTAAATAAAATTTAAAATTCTCAATGTGCATGGACTTGGAACACTGTTTTTCTCCTCTTAAAAATGTAGGGATCAAGTGGATAAATATGCTAAAGTGAGACCCGTCACAAAATGTACTTTCAGAAAGGAGTAGGGTGCAGAATATTCCAGGAGAAAGACAAATGAGAGAGCTTCAAAATACAAAATAAGGCCATTTTTAATGTTTATATTGTGTGCATTGTAAAATAATATTGCTCATCATATGTGCCTTTAACAATTCAAAAAATAAGTGAGCATATAAAGTAAAATCTGAAAATATCCATCACTTACCAAGACCTTGTTGTATAATGCTATGTATCTGCTTTTGTGTACCTGCAGATCGAAGCATTTGGCTGATTCTGTTTTTACAAGGACTCTGAAAAGTTATTTCTTGCTTACAAGAGAAAAGTGGGGCATCATGTTGCCTCTGACCCATATGAAGGCATTTCTATCATTCATAGCACCCATTCAGAAAAAGAAGCTTCACACTGCTTCACATTCCATCCCTTTTCAGTCTAAGGGGCTTCTAGAAGTCCATCCCTGACCAGACCTTCAGGATGAAGAGCTGAGGCCACCCAGAACTGAAAACAGTCAAAGACATTTGAATCTTCTAGAAACTTTCATAGACTGTGTGGTATCTTTTTCTTGATTTATATAATAGATTACATATTCTTCATCAATTCTGGATACTAATCCTTTGTTCATTATATTTGTTGCAAATATATTTTTCTACTTTGAGGCTTGCCTTTTCATGCATTTTAAAATGCATGTTTTGAAAAAAAATAAAATGCAGGTTTTGATACACAAGCTTTATATTTCCTTGTAATTTAATTATCAGTCATTTGCTTTATGGTTTGTACTTTTTGTGTCTTGTTTTAGAAAGTTTTCCTACCCCAGTGTCAAAAAATTAATTCCTATATTTACCTCTATGTGTTTCAAGATTTTTTTTTAGATTTAGTCTTTAATCCATCTGGGACAGAATTTTTATGGGTGTGAGATACAGAAGCAATTTTACTGTATTTCTTGTACATATAAATAAACAATTGTCCCAATACCACATACTGAATAACTTATCTCCTCCCACTGACCTGATCTGCTACCTCTGTAAAAGGTTGAGTTCCCATATGTGTATGGTTCTGCTTCTAAGCTCTCTCTGGTGTTCCAGTGGCTTAAATATATATAAGGTTGCCAGATTTAGCATGCAAAATACATACCATTGTTTATCTGAAATTCCAATTTAACTGGACTTTCTGTATTTTATCTGGCAAACCTATTTGTTTGTCCCTGTGCCTATATTGCACTGTCTTAATTACTATAGATTTCTAATGGGTCATGGTGTCTGGTAGGGCATGTTTCCCTATCTTGTTTCTGGCTTCAGAATTATCTTGGTTATTGCTGGCACTTTTGCTCTTTCCAATACACTTTAGAATCAGCTTATAAATTTTTTGACATTTACATCATGGGCTAGTATGTCAATTTTTGTAAATGTTTCCTTTACAAAATGCTTGAGAAGAATTTGATTTCTCTAAATGTTGGTGTAGAATCCTATGGTCCATTAGATCAAGATGTTAATTTCACTTTTTCAAGTCTTCTATGTATTTACTGATTTTTTACCTGCTTGATATATCAATTACTGGGAGAGGAATGTTAAGAACTCTCACTATAATGGTAGATTTGTCAATTTCTCTTTGTAATTTGTCGATTTTTGCTTTGTAGGTTTTGGAGCTGTGTTATTAGGAAGCATAAAAGCATATAACTGTGATGCCTTACAGGAGAATTATACCTTTCATCATTCTGTACTGACCCTCATTATCTTTAATAAAGCTTTTTGCCTTAAAGACTGTTTTTTTTTCCTGGCAATAATATAGCTACATCAGGTTTCTTTGTTCAGTATTTGCCTGACATATCTTTTTCTGTCCTTTTACTTTCAACATTTCAATGCTGTTATTTTTCGGTAGTAAATCTTGTTAACTCCATATATCTGGAGTTATTTTTTCCTTTCTCTGCCATTATATTTTAGGCGTCTTTTGCAAACCAATCAAATATTGTCTTTTAACAAGTGGCTGGGTTAGTGTTTTTATATTTAGTATAATTTCTTATGTATTTGGAGTTATTTATGCCATTTGATTTTGTCCTTTCTATTTTCCTGCTTTTCCTATGCTCCTCTTTTTTCTAGTTTCTTGGAATCTTATGGATTCTTTTAGGCTTTTTGCCCTTTAAAATCCTTGGTTTAATTCTACCCCTTTGGAAATTATACATTAACTTACTATTATTTTAGCCGTTATCATTACATTTTTAAAATAATTTGCTCACTTTATTTTAAAATCATAAAGTTTGCATAGAGGGGAAGGAAAATAACTGAATGTTAACAATTGCTGTCTTAATTGTTTTTAAATGTTTCCTGTGGTTTCTGACAAGTATTCTTCTCTAAGTGTTCTATCAGCCTCTTCAACTCAGAACTGGTCTTAAAAGTGGTCTATTTTTTCAGCTCAAGTTATTGAAATATACTTTACATATAGTCACTCTGGCTCTTCTTAGGTGTTCAGTTCTATAAGTTTGACAAAGCATACAATTGGTTGGCATCCTCCACCACAATGGAGATATAAACATTTATTATCATCTGGTAAAATTCAATCTCCTCTCCCCTTCCACCTGTCTCTGACAATCTCTGATCTTATTTTTATCCCCATAGTTTAATCTTTTCCAGAATGTCATAGAAAAGGATCATATAGTAAATATTCTTTTTTTGGATGGGGGTCTGGCTTATTTCGCTAAGCATAATTATTTTGAAATTCACCCATGTTGTAGCTTACAACAGTACTTCATTCTGTAATTGCCAAATAATACCCTATTGAATGAATATACTACATTTTGTTTATCCGTTTGCTTTTTTCCCACTTTTTTCTATTATAAATAATGCTGCAGTGAACATTTGTGTACAAGATTTTGTGTGAACTTATGTTTTATATCTTTGGGGATTTTGTCAAATCTGAAGACTGCTTTGAGTAATATTGCTATCTCAACAATATTATGTTTTCTAACCATAAACAAGGAAGGAATGTCTTTCCATTTATTTAGGTCTTCTTTAATTTTTTTCAGCAATGTTTTGTAGTTTTCATTGTACATATCTTTCACCTCCTTGGTTAAATTTATTTCTGGGTACTCTATTTCTTTGAATGCTATTGTAAATCAAATTGTTTTCTTAATTTCCTCTTCAAATTGCTTATTGCTCGAGTATAGAAATACAACTGATTTTTGTGTGTTGATCTTATACTCTGAAACTTTGTTGAATTAGTTTATTAGCTATAGTAGCTTTTTTTGTGGATTCTTAGGGATTCTGTATATATGACCATGTCACCTGTTAGTAGAAATAGTTTTAAGTCTTCCTTTCCAATTTAGATTCTTTTAATTCTTTTAATTAATTCTCTATTTGCCTAACTGCTCTGACTAGAACTTTCAGTACTATGTTGAATAGCAGTGGTGAAAGCAGACATTCTTGTCATGTCATCGATCTTAGGTGGAAAATTTTCAGTTGCTCACCACTGAGTATAACGTTAGCTTTGAGTTTTCTATAAATGTCCTTTATCATGTTGGGGAAGTGCCCTTCTATTTCGAGTTTTCTGAGTGCTTTTATCTTAAATGGGTGTTCCATTTTGTCAAATGCTTTTTCTGCCTCAATTGAGATGACTGTGTTTTTTTTCCCCCTTTTTTCTATTAATGTGGCATAGTACAGTTATTGACTTTCTTATGTTGAACTATCCTTTATTCATGGGATAGATCTCACTTTGTCATGGTGTATAATCCTTTCACCATGCCATTGGATTTAGTTTGCTACTGTTTCATTCAGGATTTTGCATCTTTATTAATAAGGGATATTGGTCTATATTTTTTTGTGGTGTCAGAGGAATACTGGCCTTATAGAATAAGTTAGGGAGTATTCCCTTTTCCTCTTTTTTTTGGGAAGAGTTTGAGAAAGATTGGTAATATTTTTTTAAATGTTTGATAATAATCACCAATGAAGTTATCTGGTCCTAGGCTTTTCTTTGTTGGGAAGTGTTTAATTACCAATTCAATTTATTTACTTGTTACAGATCTGTTGAGATTTTCTTTTCTTTTCTTTTTGAGTCATTTGTGGTCATTTGTGTTTTTCTAGGAATTTGTCCATTTCACCTAGGTTATATAACTTGTTGGCATATCATTGTTCATAGTATTCTTTTATAATACTTTTTATTAAATTTCTGGAAGGTCAGTGGTAATGCCCCCACTTTAATTATTGATTTCAGTTGTTCAAAGCTTCTCTCTTTTGTCATTCTAGCTAAAGATTTGTCAATTTATTGGTCTTTTCAAAGAACCAATTTTTGGTTTTGTCAATTGTATTGTTTTTCTATCTTCTATTCACTTATCTCTGTTCTAATATTTACTCTTTCTTTCCTCTACTATGTTTGGATTTAGTTTGCTCTTTTTTCCCTGTTTCCTTAAGGTGTAAAAGTATGTTACCAATTTGAAATCTTTTTCGTTTTTAATGTAAACATTTATAGCTATAAATTTCCCTCTGGGTACTGTTTTCACTTCATCCCATAAGGTGTTGTGGTATGTTGTGTTTTCATTTTCATTTGTTTCAAAGTATTTTCTAATTTATTTTGTAATTTTTTTACCCATTGATAGTTTAAGAGGGCATTGTTTAATTTTCACCAACTTGTGAATTTTCTAGTTTTCATTGTGTTATTGATTTCTAGTGTCATGCCGTTGTGGTCAGAAAAGATACTTTGTATGTTTTTGATCTTTTAAAAGTTTTTGAGGCTCATACTGTGACATAAAGGTCTATTCTGGAGAGTGTTCCATGTGCACTTTGAGATGAATGACAAAATAAAAGCACAGCATACCAGGACATATGCAATGCAGCTAAAATACTTTAAGAAGGAAATCTGTAACTCCACTTACATTGGAATCCCACTGTCTACTCCTCTGATTGTACTTTCCCATTCCTTAGAGGTAAACACTCTGTTGAAATTGGTTTTTTTGATCCTCGTGGTTTTCTTTATACTTTCATTACCAATGACTGCATCTCTAGTCAGAATGGATCTCATAATGTAGGTGTCCTTGCACTCCTTACTATTGTTACACCACCTTATGTTTCTGAGATGCTCTATGTGCAGATTCCTGTAGTTATATTTCATTGATGCTTCACCACTGTGCATGATTCCAATGATTATACCACCATGTATTTTTTTGGTGTTCTATTAATGGGCATTTCCCCCTAAAGATTTATTATCACAGTGTATCAAAGAATATTCTTGTTATTTGTTTCCTTGTGCTCACCTGTCAATTATTTTTTCACATTGTGTACCAAGGTTGTGCAATTGCTGGATCATTACGTAGGATCACACTCAGCTTCACTACATACTTACTAAGAGTTACCACATTGCTCTTCAGAGTGGCTGTACACTCACCAGTAGTACCTGTCATTTTCATTTGCCCAAATCATGCATCTAAAGGGGAGGTTGCATTTCTGGTTCCAAACTTGGGCTCTGGAGTCAGGCAAACAGGGGCGATGATGATGGTTTTGTCTCTTAGTGGCTGAGTGACCCTAAGGAATCTACTTAACTTCTCTTAGCCTCACCTTCTTGAGGTTTAGAAAGAAATTCTGACTCCTACCTCAAGGGATCGTTGTGAAGAGTTCAGGAAGAAATCTTTGTAAAGATTCCAACATGTTATTTGGTGTATCATCCACAATGCCAATGTTTGCTTCCTTCCCATCCCAACTGTTTCAGTCTTTGACAGGGATGAGGTTTCTTACCTCAATAGCATCACCACGTTTTAGGGAGTATTTGCCAATGTAAGAAGAAGGGAAACACACATACCCATCTGTTTAACATAGGTATTTCAGTGCCATCTCTGTGACACGTGGTGTTATGGAGCCGCGCTGGGGCAAAGTCCTTATCCTTTCCATGGAACAATTCTGCTTTTTCTGTCCTCAGTTGGTGCCCTCTATGTTCGCATCAGGACTGCACATGACCTGGGTGTCTGGGAAGATCTTGACGCCCAGAAGAGGTGACTGGGGATCTACTGGGAGGGACACCGGAATGCGTGTCAGGAGCTCTTCCTGGGACTCAATGCCTGGGCCATCCCAGGGTAAGTTCCTTCCCCTGCATGTCCTACACTGTCACATGGGTGTTCACTGAGCATCTGTCACTCTTCACACCTTCGGTGGCCCAGGGGCTGCAGAGGTCACGGTAATGGTTTCACAAGGTCCAGGTCCTTGTGGAACTTATGGTAACCTCTGTAGAACCTCCTTAATGTATAAAGAGGAGGAAGGGCTCACTGGATTCGTCAGAGACTCCCCAAAGATGAGCTGGGCCTGGCACAGTGGGCAGGACTAATGGAAGCTGGATGGGAGGGAAGAGATGGGGAGTCCAGCCCGACTGGTGAAGAGTGGGGGCTCCCAGGTGAGCAGACATGGCTCAGAGGTAACTGATTGGACACTCCAGGGGGCTGAGACCATCCTAGGTTAGGAGCAATTGCAGGATTATTACATATTTGCTTCTTTGTGATATTACACAATCTTCTAGGAAGTCTGGGTGAGATCAAAGCCTTGCCTGACCTGGAGATACTTGGTTAGAGGCATGTCCTCCTACCGCTACCTCCCCACCACCTTTTCTGATGCAGGCTAGCGTACTAAGAACAGCCAGGCATCACTTCTTCTCACTTTATTTTATTTTGGAGGGGTGGGGACAGTGTCTAACCTTGTCTGCTCCAGATCTGAGGTTCCTGCCTTTGGATATGGCCATTGAAGAGGTATAAAATGTTTGCATCCAACCACTGGTTTTCTTCAGCACAAGAGTTATAGGATGATGGTATGACAAGGGGCTGTGAACAGAGGGGGATTCTGGGATCATTAAAGGCATGATGTCACTCAAGGCTTATGAGAAGCCATGTGGGATCAATGGAATCTATATTTAGGAAGATTAGCAGTTATGCAGTACTTTGGGGTTAGGGACCACAGGCAGGGATCCCAGAGTATGTGATCAGTCAGAGATAAATTCCAGAACAAAATATTGGGAGCAGAGGGTAACACAGGATCCAGAGGTATTCTGGGTGAAGGCACACAAACTAGTTGGAGATGAGGGACGGAAAAGGGCATCATCATGGCCACTCCCCCTGGAGACTTGCAGCTGCTTCTGGGCCTCCTTCCTCACAGAGGCTGCTGGGCCCTGAAAGGGGACATGAAGCGGGGCCTACCACGCATTCCACCAGCAACCTTTGTAAGATGTGCACCTTGTTGGAGGTGTCCATGAACTTGATGCCTCTGTTCATAATGAGCAGGAAAAGAAGAAATGTACAGGAAATAATGCCTTTTCATGGAGCTAAGCCCACATGAATTCCACAGCCTTATCTTTCCATAAGCAGAGTGTGCCAGGACCCAGGGAAATGAACAGAGCAGCTGCCTCTGGGCATTTCTCTCATTACAGTTAGGGAGAATGGACACCACAGAGACCCACGGGATGTCTCAGTAAGAGGGCATTAGGAATAAAGTATTATGGGATTTGGGCTTGTGTTAGGTGATTTTGGAGAGGGTTCCAGGAAATGGAAAGATGGCAGGATGGGGCACTAAGCTTCCCAAGCCTCAGGCCTCCCATCCGGGGATTGAGCAGAGGACCTTCCCTCATAGGGTCCTTGTTTGGCATTTGATGAAATCACAAGGGCAGTGTAGGTCACACAGGTGTTTTGGCCTCAGGCACGCCTGGGATGTGAGGCTCAGCCTCCTCATCTGTAAAGAGGGAAACACCATGTGGACTCTGCAGGTATGTCAAGAGATTCAATATTATCACATAGATTAAAAGGTAAGTCAGTGTAGGGCGCCTGGGTGGCTCAGTCGTTAAGCATCTGCCTTCGACTCAGGTCATGATCCCAGGGTCTTGGGATTGAGCCCCACATTGGGCTCCCTGCTCAGTAGGGAGTCTGCTTCTCCCTCTCCCTCTGCCTGCTGCTTCCCCTGCTTGTGCTCTCTCTGTCAAATAAATAAATAAAATCTTTTAAAAAAAAGGTAAGTCAGTGTCATATTATGCACACAGTTAATAAGAATAGAGAGAATGATTATATGTCACCAGAGTTTAATAGAGAATTTTGCTTGCTTCAATTTTCCCTCTTTTCCAAGTTCATTTATATATTTTGGAAATAGATTTTCAACAGTATTCCACAAAGTAAATCGTTTAAACTTTCAAACCCACAGTTGTACCTCTGGGAGGTTCCTGTGGTCCTTGCCATGGAATACCGTGTCTGGTAAAAAGAAGAGATTCGTTTAGGAGTTCTCATGGGACCTTTTAGAGGAGGTAACATCAGTCCACAGCCCCCACAACTTCTCTACAATACCCGCCCCAGTTGTTCTCCATGGAACAACTCTGCGGTTCCACTGCTCAACTGGCCCATGTCCTGGGCATCCCTCTCAAAAAGTGCAAGAGGTTGGGACATCTGGGTGGCTCAGTCGGTTAAGCATCTGCCTTCAGCTCAGGTCATGATCCCAGGGTCCTGGGTTCGAGTCCCGCTTCAGGTTCCCTGCTCAGAAGGGACCCTGCTTCTCCCTCTGCCTGCCGCTCCTCCTGCTTGTGCTCAGCTTCTCTCTCTCTCTTTCTGACAAATAAATAAATAAAATCTTAAAAAAAAAGTGCAAGAGGTGAATCCTGGGGCGAAGCTTCAGATAGGACATTTGAAAGCTCTAGAGTCTTCAGTGCATTGTATGAAGCCACACAGCCCGTGAGACTTTTGGAACTCACTCTCATCGGACTCCTTGCAAATGAAAAAGTGTATCTGGAAATGGTGAGCTGGTGGAGTGACTAGATGATTAAGGATAATCAAACCATTATCTGTGTCTGAGGAAACTTCCCACAGGAAGTGAGGTTTAAACTGAGACCTGAGGGAGGCTAACCAGGGAAACTAACCAGGGAAAGAGGGGAGCGGAGAGCTAATCTGAGACCCCAGCCAGGTATCATGGTCAGGGAATACTCCAGGACTTGGTTTGTCCCTGAGGAAATCCTGTGTGGAAATCCACTACCCAGCAGTTGGGCATCTCTGGAAAATTGTGTGTAACTTCACAGCGCAGTTGTAGAGGGGCCTGAACCTCTTTTCCCTTTGCTCTGATCCCAGACCTGTAATATGATTTTCATCTGTGGAACCATAGAAAAGAAGAAAACTGCTGAGTAGTGTGATTTAATCATGATTTTGTTTTATATACTCTTTTACAACTCACAATGCAAAATAACTTTTAATAGGTACTTTTTCCAAATAATAAAAAATTGGAGATTAGTGTCATCTAATGATAAAATCCAGAATGGTGGCTTGGACATCATTTACCAGGAAAGGAGGGGCTCCATCAGAAAGAATTTTCTGGAAGTTTACTTGAAAATGAAATAATCTAGACAGAGCCCCCAGACATTAAATCACATTAAATCATGTGACAAGAAGTTTTCTTCACCTTCTTCCAGGATATAAAAAGCTGTGTGTGTGTGTGTGTGTGTGTGTGTGTGTGTGAGAGAGAGAGAGAAAGAGAGATAATGTTAAAATATGTATAGATATATATAGTGAAACACATTAAGTGTGGGCATACAGATATAAATTTTGTTAAACTTTCTGTAATCTCGCTTTTATAATTATGTGTATGTGTATTAAATGTGTGTGTATACATTAATATAAAGATATATTATATTTTGACAATATTTTTATAATCAAATTCCCAATCAGGAATAAACTACAACTTTATCTCACTTTTTTATGATTTCAAAATTATATGTATTTGTTTCAAAATTAAATGCAGTGGAAATATGTGTATTGCTATTGAAAAAGTTTTTGTTATATTTCTTTGATCCTATTACATAGCAAGATGTCCATACATGGTAATTTAGTTTATATTCTCCAAATATATTTCTGTGTGTATAGTACTGTATAAGTAGGTTCACATGAACATATATATTGTTCTTCTAAATTTTAATCACTACATATATATGAGTGTGTATATATTTTATAATATGCCTTTTTATTTATATATGTTATACTTATTTGTTCTTTAATCTTATATGTTTGTGATGCAGAACTTTTATTTAAATTATTTCATTGTAGATTTTGAATAACACCCTTCTAGGTATTCAAATTTATTTTCATATTAAGATTATTTAATATCTGCCTGTGAAATATGCTGGAAATCTTTTCCCATAATTCACATTTCCTTAATGTTACTTCTTTTTGTTTTTGGGTAGACAAAGTCTTTTTTAACCTTTTAACCTTTCATTATTTTTTCTAAATAAATTCATAATATAGTTCACTGTAAAAAATTGGAACCAATTAATGTCCATTTGCTACTTAATGATGGTTGTTAATCATTGTTAGTGATTGTTAAAAAGAAAATTTGTGACTTTACTGATACTGAGGGAGTTGAGGATTTTGTCAGGAGAGTATGTGAAATGGTGGATTTTGGAATTAAGTTTGGATGGTAAACAAGATTTTTATGAAAGTGATAACAATGAGAAAGTTAAGATGTTAATGTGAGGAAGAGCATTGGTAATAATGAAACATGAAAAACCTCGGAGGAACAGAATTCATCCTTGAAACTTCTTTTTAGTCCGTATGCCTTTCTTTGCTATTACATATTTTAGTTGAATATTAAAGAAACAATTTCCCATTAAGTTTGAGAGAGAAGTGATAGTCATGATGAACAGAGGACTGGAATCAAATACCCAGGCCCCAGATTCCAGACCTAGCACTGATCATTAGACTTGTAGTGAGTCACTTGCCCCCTGTGCTGGCCTCTGTTCTAACACACAATTATCCTCCATATAGAGATAAGTCTTTACTCAAATGTCACCTTCTTCAGAGAACTTTTATGACTGCACTACTTAAAAAAATTCAGCCCCACCCCGTTCCAGGCACTCCCTCTCCCCTTTCCCTGCATTACTTTTTCCAAAATAAAAATGATAGGAAAAACTAAGGTAGTGCTCACTTATGTGTTCATATGTACTAACACATTTATTTCTCACATCAAGGGAAGTACTATTATTATTACCATGATTATTATTATTGTTATTATATCCATCTATAAGATGAGGAAAGGTAGGAACTGAGAGGTTTAAGTACCCTCCCTAAGGCCACACAGCTGTTATGTGTGCACAGCTGTGACTGAGACTCATCATAGTGCCTCCAAAGTCCCTGATCTTAATTATTACCTTCTTGCTCCTCTCTATTATCAACTCTACTATATCACGAGCTCCATAAAGGCAAGGACTTTGTTCATTTTGTTCATGTTTATATCCTGAAGCAGAGGCACAGAGTCCTGTAGCTACCGCGTCAAAAATAGCCAGCACAGTATCTTTTCCTTTACTTTATTTTCAGCCTATTTGACCTTTATATTTAAACTGCATTTCCCTAGACAGCATATATTTAGATCTTGCATTTTAAATTCCTTTCCTATATTTTAACTGAGGAGTTTAGTCTATTTACACTTAAAGTAAATATCAATAAAATTAAATTTAATTATAACACTTTGTTATTTTTAATGTATCTCATTTAAAAACATTTCTCCATTCTTTCTTGTCTTCTTTTAGATTAAATGGATGTATTTTAGAATTCCATTCCGCTTTATTGATTTTTTAACTATACCTCTTTACATTTCTAAGTGATTGCTTTTAAGGATTACAATATAAATCACTAACCTTTTACAGTGTTTTTATTTTTTATTATTTTTTAAATATTTTATTTATTTATTTGACAGAGAGACACAGCGAGAGAGGGAACACAAGCAGGGGGAGTGGGAGAGGGAGAAGCAGGCTTCCGGCAGAGCAGGGAGCCTGATGCGGGCTCCATCCCAGGACCCTGGGATCATGACCCCAGCCGAAGGCAGACGCTTAATGACTGAGCCACCCAGGCGCCCCTACAGTGTTTTTAGAATCCATATTGTAGGGATGCCTGGGTGGCTCAGTCGGTTAAGCGCCTGCCTTCAGCTCAGGTCATGATCCCAGGGTCCTGGGGTCGAGTCCCGCATCAGACTCCCTGCTCAGCGGAGAGCCTGCTTCTCCCTCTGCCTGCTGCCTCGCCCTGTTTGTGCTCTCTCTCTGACAAATAAATAAATAAAATCTTAAAAAAAAAAAGGATCCATATTGTACCACTTCACATAAGATGAAAGGACCATGTTTTCATACATTTCCTTTCACCACACCTCTCTTTTATGCTATAACCGTCACATGTATTGCATCCACATAAATTATAATTCTACAACACATGTTATAATTGTTGCTTTAAACAGTCATTTGTATTTTAAAGAAATTAAGAGGGAAATAAAAAGTAGTTTTTAAAATAATTACCCACATATTTACCATTTCTTCTGCTTTTTATTCCTTCCTATAGATTAGATTTTACATCTGGTATCAATTATCTTATATTGAGGATGTACTGACAATGACTTTTCTTAGTTTTTCTTTATAGGACACTTTGTTTTGCTTTGACTAGTGACATATTTTTGTTGAATAGAAATTTATGGATTGACAAGTTGTTTTTTTCTCCTTTCAGTTCTTCAAAGATGCTTTCCCACTGTGTTCTGGCCTCCATTGTTTCTAAAGAGAAGTCATTGATCATCTGTATTGTTGCTACTCTGTATATAATGGGTTATCTTGACCTGAAACTGCTTTTAAGGTTTTTTTCTCTGTCTTTGGCATTCACCAATTTGTTCATGATGTGCTTAGGTGTGGTATTCTTTGTCTTTGTCTTGCTTGGGATTTTCTCAGCTTCTTGTATCTGTAAATGTATGTCTTTCACCAAATTGAGGAAATTTCCCTCATCATTTTTTTTTATTCTTATGTTAATCCCCATACATTACATCATTAGTTTTAGATGCAGTGTTCCATGATTCATTGTTTGTGCATAACACCCAGTGCTCCATGCAGAATGTGCCCTCCTCAATACCCACCACCAGGCTAACCCATCCTCCCACCCCC
>NC_058419.1:45689067-45865257 GCF_002201575.2 Neomonachus schauinslandi | reverse complement strand
CTTATATAATTGGCTGCTCCCATGTTAGGGGCATAGATATTTACAATTGTTAGATCTTCTTGTTGGATAGACCCTTTAAGTAGGATATAATGTCCTTCCTCATCTCTTATTACAGTCTTTGGTATAAAATCTAATTTGTCTGATATAAGGATTGCCACCCCAGCTTTCTTTTGGTGTCCATTAGCATGGTAAATAGTTTTCCACCCCCTCACTTTCAATCTGGGAGTGTCTTTGGTTCTAAAATGAGTCTCTTGCAGACAGCATATCGATGGGTTGTTTTTTAATCCAGTCTGATAGCCTGTGTCTTTTGATTGGGGCATTTAGCCCATTTACCTTCAGGGTAACTATTGAAAGATAGGAATTTAGTGCCATTGTATTGCCTGTAAGGTGACTGTTACTGTATATTGTTTGTGTTCCTTTCTGGTCTGTGTTGCTTTTAGGGTCTCTCTTTACTTAGAGGACCCCTTTCAAGATTTCCTGTAGGGCTGGTTTCGTGTTTGCAAATTCCTTTAGTTTTTGTTTGTCCTGGAAGCTTTTTATCTCTCCTTCAATTTTCAATGACAGCCTACATGGATATAGTATTCTTGGCTGCATATTTTTCTCATTTAGTGCTCTGAATATATCCTGCCAGTCCTTTCTGGCCTGCCAGGTCTCTGTGGATAGGTCTGTTGCCAATCTAATATTTCTACCATTGTACGTTACATATCTCTTCTCCCGAGCTGCTTTCAGGATTTTCCCTTTGTCTCTGAGACTCGTAAGTTTTACTATTAGATGTCGGGGTGTTGACCTATTTTTATTGATTTTGAGAGGGGTTCTCTGTGCTTCCTGGGTTTTGATGCCTGTTTCCTTCCCCAAATTAGGGAAGTTCTCTGCTATAATTTGCTCCATTATACCTTCTGCCCCTCTCTCTCTTTCTTCTTCTTCTGGGATCCCAATTATTCTAATGTTGTTTCATCTTATGGTATCGCTTATCTCTCGAATTCTGCCCTCGCGATCCAGTAGTTGTTTATCTCTCTTTTTCTCAGCTTCTTTATTTTCCATCATTTGGTCTTCTATATTACTGATTCTCTCTTCTGCCTCATTTATCCTAGCAGTTAGCACCCCCATTTTTGATTGCACCTCATTAATAGCCTTTTTGATTTCTACTTGGTTAGATTTTAGTTCTTTTACTTCTCCAGAAAGGGTTTCTCTAATAACTTCCATATTTTTTTCAAGCCCAGCTAGTATCTTTAAAGTGATGATGCTGAACTCTAGATCTGACATCGTACTAATGTCCGTATTGAGTAGGTCCCTGGCAGTCGGTACTACCTCTTGTTCTTTTTGTTGAGGTGATTTTTTCCGTCTTGTCATTTTGTGCAGAGGAGAATAGATTAATGAGAGAACAAAATGCTAGCAGCGTAACAACGTCCCCAGAAAATATACTCTAAACAAATCAGAAAAGACCTGAAGCAGTGGAAAAAGAAACGGAAAGAGAGAAAAAAGAAAAAGAAAAAAAAGAAAAAGAAAAAGATAAAGATAAAAACAAAAACAAACAAAACAAAACAACAACAACAACAAAAAAACAGAATGTGATCAAATATGATCAGGCTGGTATACAGATCAGTGCCACACACTAGATTTGGGGTGTATTTTGGTCTTTTAGAAGAAAGTGCCTCCCAAAATTTTAAAGAAAGAAAAACTTATATATGTACAAAAATAAGGGTTGATATGATGAAGGGATGGAATATGACTGTAAAGATGGAAATCATAAAAAAAATTTTATAAAAGGAATTGATAAGAAGTTGTTTGAAAAAAGAAAGAAGAGGATTTAAAAAAAGAAAAAAGAAAAAAAAAGGGAGAGAATGTGATCAGGCAGGGGAGTAGAAAAAACCATATACTAGAGATTTAGGGTATATTTTAATCTGTTAGAAGAAACTATCTCAAAATTTTAAAGAGAGAACAACTTATATAAATATGCCAAAAATATGGGTAACTACTATGAAGGGATAGAATATGACTCTAAAAATGAAAAATAAAAATGGTTTTTTAAAAAAGGGATTGATAAGATGTTGGTTGAAAAAGGGAAAAAGAAAAATTCAAAAAAAAAAAGACAGTTAAAAAAAATTAACTTTGTAAGACTAAAGAATCATGGGGAAAAGCCATGAATTCTATGTGCATTATTCCCCTAGCGCTGGAGTTCTGCCGTTCTCATTGATCAGTAAACTTGGTCTTGGCTGGCTGTTCTCGCTGATCTTCTGGGGAGGGGCCTGTTGCCGTGGTTTCCAAATGTCTTTGCCGGAGGTGGAATTGCCCCGCCCTTGCCCCCTCCCGGCTAAGTAATCTGCTCGGGTTTGCTCTCCGGAGCTTTTGTTCCTTGCGAGCTTTCCGTACAGCTTTGGAGGCGGAGAGTGAAAATGGCGGCCTCCCAATCTCCGCCCCGGAGGAGCCGAGAACTCGGGGCCCCGCTTCTCAGTGCGCCCCCAGAGAAAAGCCGTCAGTCACTCCCGTCTCCCCGGTCTCCGGCCGCACTCCGTGCTCACCCGGCCTGTGACTGAGCGTTTCTATCTCTGGCACCTGACTCAGTGTGGAGTCTCCAAACCCAGCAGATCCCTGCGGTGCGCTCCCACCCCGCTCCTCCCCGGGGAGGAAGGTGAGTCTCCCCGGATCTGCCACTTGTCGGGTCCCTGCTGGAGGAGCAGTGGCCCGACTGTGCCACGGATCACGGTTTATGGCAACCCTGAGCTGAGAGCCCGCGCCTGGGCTCCGCCTCTGCAGCCGGCTTCCCTGCTCCGTTACCTGGGAGCTCTGCCACACTCAGGCACCCCTGGTCTTTCTGTGACCCCGAGGGTCCTGAGACCACACTGTCCCGGAGGGTTCCATCCCCTGCTTAGCCACCAGAGTGACGTCCCTCGGCAGAGCAGACTTTTAAAAGTTCCGATTTTGTGCTCCGCGGCGCTATCACTTGCCAGAAGCGGCCGACGGAGGCCCCTCCCCCGCTGTCTATCCTCCCGAATATCGCCTCGGATTCACTTCTCCGCACGTCCTACCTTCCAGAAAGTGGTCGCTTTTCTGATGAGAGAGTTGTTGCTCTTCTTTTCTTCGATTTCCTGTTGAGTTTGTAGGTGTTCAGAATGGTTTGATCCCTATCCAGCTGAATTCCTGAGCGGAGTCGAAATCCAGGTCTCCTACTCCTCCGCCATCTTGCTCCGCCGGTTCCCTCATCATTTCTTTAAATACTTTTTATTCCCCATTGCCTCCCTTGTCTTCTCCTGGCATTCCAGGTACACATATGTTAGACCTTTTGCATTGTCCCCAGGTCATTGTGACTCAAATTTTTTCACACATTTTTCTCCCATTATTCAAACTATATAATTTCTATTGATCTCACTTTAAGTTTACAGACTCCTCCATTACCTTCAGTCTTCTGTGAAGCTCATCAGGAATTTTTTTCTTTTAGATATATTTTTCAGATCTCACATTTCCATTTATAAGTATTTTCCATTTCTTGTTTTCATGCATTATGAGAATATTTTTCTTTATGTTTTTGAGCACGGCTATAATAGATTTTCTGCTGTTTCCAACCTCTAGCTCTTTTGGGGGTCAGTTCTATTGATTACCTTTCTGCTTTGGTATGGGTTATATTTTTCTGTTTTTTCAAATGTCAAATAATTTTGGGTTGTATCATGGATATTGTGAACGATACGTTATCGATTCTGAATTTTGTTTCTCTAAAAACTATTTATTTGTTTCAGCAAGCAGTTAACTTGGCTCAATTTTGAATCCAAACTCTGTCTCTCCTGCAATTAGCACTAGCTGAACTATTTCAGCTCAGGCTAAAAGAACAGAAACTTAGCATTTTCCTCACCATGTGTATGTAGTTCAGGGGTCAACCAGAGGTTTGGGCCAAGACTTTACACAGAATTTGTGGTACCTTCTTGGTGTCTTTCACCTTCCAGTGAGTTCCTTCTTCATTTTCCAGCTGCTGTGGTTGTCCCAAAATCTGTCCATTGAGTCCTAAACTAGTAAGACTAGAGATGTCCATCTGAGTTTTAGACATTCCACATGTAACCAGGCAAAATGTCATAAAAACAGGCAGGCAGATTCTATTCCCTCTTCCAAATGTTAACTTCCTTCCAATCTCTGCTTGCTTTCAGTCTATCTCAAGTGCTTTCAGATAGTTATATTAATTTTTTCCAGAGTTGTTAATTGTGAGCTATGGGAGGATTGGTCCAACATGAGTTACTCTGCCATTACTGGACTTGAAACATATACTGTGCCTTTAATTATGGAAAAAATGAGTCATTGGACTTCTTGCCTGAGGAGTTTGGGAGCAATTTAATTGTTTAAGTGAGGACTGCCTACTTAAGTAGAGACAGAGAACACAAATAGAGATGAATTCTTCGGTTAGTATGAGGAAAAATATATAGGTTTCATATATAGATCCTTATATTTAGAAAAGTGAAACATAAATTAAAATGAATTATTTTTACCAGAATGCCTTAAATTGGGAATATGTGAACTTTTATAATAAATCACTGGACTCTTCTTTCCTCCACAATGTACACTGTCTTAAACCACAGCAAGTGATAAGAAGTTCCTTTCATCTATACTCTTACCTAAAGAGAACTCTGCATATGTGTGAGCACACACATACACGTGCATGTGTGAGATAATATATGTAATAGAAATATAAATATATTTTCAAAGGAAAATGCAATCTTACCATACCATATGTTTGCAACATGTCTTTTTCAGATAACAACATATTTTCCAAGTAATTAAATACATTTCTAAAATAATTTTTGTGGTTTAATTCACAGGTTTATCCTATATTTAAATTTTTTAATTTTGTTTACTTTTACTGATTACATAATTGTTATGTTTGCTCAAAACAAGTTATTATCTTGTATTTTCCTTTCCCTCCATCTATGTTATGTATTAATACAGTTATATGAATTATAAATCTATCTACCTATCTATATATATATGGAAACTGTATCCAAATGTTAACTTTATCGGTGGGTATTTGGATTGCTGGTTGTTATTACCTCTATACTTGATTGTACTCTCCAGCAATTTACTGCTATTACTATTGCCATTTAAATGTCAACTGGTACATGGTTCCATTGCAGATGGGTTCTCTGGTTCCTGCCCTCTAGGGAACTCAGGGAATTCTGAGCATTTGTCCCACATATGTTATTTTATTTATTCCTGCGAGGAAGATAATTATCATCTCCATTCTCTAGATAAGGAAACTAAGGTTTGAAAATAAGAGGGATATTGTGTAGGGTCACACAACCCCTGAAAAAAAAGACAGAGATGGTAACCAATGCCTTTTGGACTGCCAACCCCATATTCTCTCCAGGATACTACCAAGTTCAGCTAAAACATAATCCCTCAGCTGTAACAACATTCAGAGTTATTTTCATATTGGAAAACCATCAGGATGATGTGAAAGGAGCTTATGTTTTAGGTTTGATTCAGCTTTCAAGAACCTTACCCTCTTTGTCTTTGCTTTACTCTCCTCATTTGTATAATGGGAATTGTAGATTTGGCCTCCATTGGTTGTAGTTAGAATTAAAGGGTCTAAAAAATGCTGGCATGAGGTGAGACTCTAAAATAGTTAATTTATCACCCTTCCCACAGGTCTTCTTTCCCCATTTAAAGACTGTGCTTTTATAAAACTACCTCAGTAACTTGAGGACTGGTTGAATCACAAGGTCATCACGCTAAGGCCACTTACCCCTTTTCTGCATGATACAACCTATGAAGTCAGCCCAGCAAGTTAAGACAACCAATCCTTGAGACTGGAAGACCACAAGGCTTCCAAATGGGAGGTTTCTGGGGGCTGGGGACCAAGATCCAGAACCCTTCTTCTGTCTCTTATAGGATGGATGTCCTTGTGTGCCTCAATTGGGTTATATGTAAAATAAGACTAATAGCATCTTTCTTTTTTTTTTAATTTAAATTCGAATAGCCAACATATAATACATCATTAGTTTTTGGTGTAGTGTTCAATGATTTATGAGTTGCATATAACACCCAGTGTTCATCACATTGTGTACTCTCCTTAATGCTCATCACCCAGTTACCCCATCTCCCCACCCACCTCCCCTTTCCACAACCCTCAGTTTGTTTCCTGGAGTCAAGAATCTCTCATGGTTTCGCTCCTTCTATGATTTGTTCCCATTCAGTTTTCCCTCCCTTCCCCTATGATCCTCTGCACTATCTCTTATATTCCACATATGAGAGAAACCATATGATAATTATCTTTCTCTGATTGACTTATTTCACTTAGCATAATCCCCTCCAGTTCCATCCATGTTGATGTAAATGGTAGGTATTTATCCTTTCTGATGGCTGAGTAATATTCCATTGTATATATGAACCACATTTTTTTTATCCATTCATCTGTTGAAGGACATCTTGGCTCCAAGACAAGACTTATAAAGCTCAACACCCCCCAAATACATAATACAATTAAAAATGGGCAGAAGACATGAACAAACATTTTTCCAAAGAAGACATCCAGATGGCTAACAGACATGAAAAGATGCTCAACATCACTCATCATCAGGGAAATACAAATTAAAACTACACTGAGATATCACCTCACACCTGTCAGAATGACTAAAATCAACAACACAGGAAACAACAGGTGTTGGCGAGGATGTGGAGAAAGGCGACCCTCTTGCACTGTTGGTGGAAATGCAAACTGGTGCAGCCATTCTGGAAAACAGTTTGGAGGTTCCTCAGAAAGTTAAAAATAGACCTATCCTAAGATTGAGCAATTGCATTACTAGCATTTACCCAAAGAATACAAAAATAGTAATTCAAAGGGATACATGCAACCAGATATTTATAGCAGCATTATCTACGATATTTATAGCAGCATTATCTACAATAGCCAAATTATGGGAACAGCCCAAGTGTCCATCGACTGATGAATGGATAAAGAAGAAGTGGTACATATGTACAATGGAATATTACTCAACCATAAAAAAGAACGAAATCTTGCCATTTGCAATGGCATGGATTGAGCTAGAGAGTGTTATGCTAAGTGAAATAAGTCAGCCAGAGAAAGATTAGTATCATGATTTCACTCATATGTGGAATTTAAGAAACAATACAAATGAGCACAGGGGGAAAAAGAGAGAGGCAAACCAAGAAACAGACTCTTAACTATAGAGAACAAACTGATGTTTACCAGAGGGGAGATGAGTGGGGAGATGGGTTAAATAGGTGATGGGGATTAAAGAGTGGACTTGTTGTGATGAGCACCGGGTGTTGTATGGAAGTGTTGAATCACTATATTGTACACCTGAAACTAATATTACACTGTATGCTAACTAACTGGAATTTAAATAAAAACTTAAAAAATAAATAAAATGTGCAGAACCTCTGACTTTATATTATTTGTGGGAATTTATCCTTGTCTTGTTTCCAGGATTTTGTATGATAAATAATGCCACTGTGTACTTTGTAGTGTGTGGTTTTTTAAGCAGTGGTTGGAATAAAAGGAGGATGGTTGTAAGAGAATTGAGGAAACTGTCAGGAGAGTTGTTGAAGCAATGGCCTGTTGTGACATTGAGGCTGCTTAGCAGAGGCAGAGGGCTGATATTCATTGAGACTACAGGGGTTGAACAGAGGGAGGTAGCCAATCTGGAGGTTAATGTTAAAGTCAGCAATAGCATTGGCAATAGAATTGAGGAGCAAAATTCATACTTAAATTAGTTTCTCCCTGGGAGTTTTCCTCCTGGAGGACATCATTGCCTTTTCTGCATTTAATCACTGTGCTGGGGAAGGCAGTTAGGATCATGGAAGCCTGAGGTGTAGAGAAGAAGCAGAAGAGTTAAGACATAAGACACATGACTTCTGCCTGCTTGGGAGCTGAGGGATATCCTAGTGCCTATCATATGCCAGGCACCATGGCTGCTACCTTGTCTGGCCTGTCAGTTTTATCCTCTATATTCTTGTGGTGTGGGGAGTTATCACCTCCATTTCCGATGAAGAGACTAGAGCACAATTCAGTGAATTATCTTGTCTGGGATCCCACAGCCACTAGGTGGATGATCAGAGATAAGAACCAAAGTCCTAACTGCCAATTCTATGTTCCTTTCAGGATACCATGGAACCTCAACTGTAAATCCAATGGTTATAAATCAGGTGATATAGATATACTGACTTACTCTGTAGGGTAGTGGATATTCTTTATTTTTGATAATTAGGTCCCAGTCTTTTCTCTCTGATTAGTTAACTGCATCATCTTGGACAGTTCCTTGGACCTCTCATTCCCCAGTTGAATTACGTGTAAAAGCCCCGGATTTGGGGTGGATCTTCTAGTCCTCTTTGACTTCTTTTTTTTACATCAGTTTAATGTTTTTCTGTCTCCTCCTTTTGGCAATGAAGGTAACAATGTACAGGCACTCACTCAAGAACATCAGGTGCGGACCTTTTCTACACTAAATCTTAACTGATGAACAGATGTGAGGTGAGAGGTTCTGGCTGAAGTGGATTTCCAAGACCTGGATCTGATTCATTCCGCAGCAGACACATAAATACACACACACACACACACACAAACACACACACACATCCCAATGGGGGTGTCAGGTGTAAGGAGGAGAGGAGGGGATCTAGATGTGTGCGACAACCAGGCCCCACCATCAAGACAGTCAGCTATAGACCACCCTTAATGAACTTCCACTTTCATCAAGCCTGAAGTCTTTTGTTTCTCTAGTCTGTCTCTCCAGTTGTGTTTGTGTGTCTGTATGGGAGATATACAGAATATCTTAGTGAAGTGGTGACAGAAACCTTAGTGTTAGCAAGTGCAAAGAGCAGGATCAGCCTTCCACTTTGCTGTCCTTTAATTCCCTCAATTTTTAGGAGGTTTGAAAAACTTTTCACATATTTGATTGCCATTTCTGCTTTGAGTGATCTGTTTTTTTCATTGCCAATTCATTTTCTTTCATTTAGGTTCCTCTACCACCATTTTATTGTCTGGTTGGATGTTACGGACAGTGTTCCATTGAGCTGGGAACAGAAGAAGCTGTACATTCATTTTACAAATATTTGTGGAGTGCCCACTTTGTGCCAGGCATTGTTCAAGGTTAGGAGAAGCAGCAGTGAAGAAAACAGTCACAAATTCCTGCCTTCCTGAAGCTTATCTTCTGGTGGATACTGATTTTAAATATTGGAAAATTACCCATGGTGTTCAAAAAGAAATTTATTGGCGCTGTTCTAGATGCAGTAGATATAGTGGTAAACAAAGCAAGCAAAAATTTCTTCCCTGCTACAGTTGTACTGGGAGTCAGTCTGAAAACTTGAACATGGTGGACCCAAGTACTCCTTGAATTAAAAGTTCATTGACTAAAACCAGAGGGCTCATGTGTTCATTTAGAAAATTTATATTTTTGTGAAAGTTTATTGAGATAGCAAGCACACACCATACAATTTCTCATTTAAGGTGTACAATTCAATGGTTTTTTAGAACATTTTCATCACCATAAATAGAAATTCTGTACCCCTTAGCTATCACTCTCTTATCCCCTCATTCTTCCCCTAGTCCTAAGCAACCACTAATGTACTTTCTGTCTATATGGCTATCCTTATTCTGGACATGTCATATAAATGGAATCGTATCATATGTGACCTTTTGCGTCTGGCTTCTTTCACTTAGCATAATGTTTTCAAGGTTCATCCATGTTGTAGCGTGTATCAGTACTTTTTAATGTATGAATAATATTCCATTATGTGCATATACCACATTTCATTTCTCCATTCATCCATTGATGGACATTTGGGTTATTTCCATCTTTTGGCTATTATAAATTATGTTGCTTTTAAGATTAGTGTGTAAGTTTTTGTTTAAACACTTGCTTTCATTCTTTTCTGTATATACCTAGGAGTAGAATTGCAGGCCACGTGTTCATTTTTAAACCAAAGCAGATATTATTTGTGCATAATTGACCAAAACAAATGCACACGTGAATAAACAAAACTGTTTTCATGACATTACCAAATGGCTGGATATGAACAAGAGCCAGCATGGAATGTGGACAAATACAATATCTGAAATTTTGAGAGAGGGCATTTAGCAGTTAAGTTAATGCTTTCCCATACTTCACAAATAAAAGTTACACATGTAGAAAGCAGTGGGAGTTACTTCTATTACTGAAAATCCAAATCCATTAAGTCCATTCCCTGATATTAGGCACTTAAAGTTATGTTGAATATTTGCAATACAATTCTTGTAAAGGCATAAAGCAAACCACTCTGAAAACAGGCAAAGCCTGTCTTAGAGTTTCCTAATTCAGACCACTGTCTATCTCTAAAAGTGATCTGGCACAATTGAAATGCTATATAACTTCACTCATTGGGTCAGAGGAAAATATCATGGCCGGAGGTAACTTGGCACAGAATTGAATTTATCTAATACGTATTGTATCCAATACCCTGTTGTGACCTGCCAGGAGGAAGAATATAATCCTTTTTCTGATAAAAAAAATATGACAGTACTAAATAAAGCAAATGAAAGTTCATTATATCCCATCAAATGACATTCTTCTAGTCTGTCATTAAAAAGTCACTTCAGGGGCACCTGGGTGGCTCAGTCGTTAAGCATCTGCCTTCAGCTCAGGTCATGATCTCAGGGTCCTGGGATCAAGCCCCGCATCGGGCTCCCTGCTCCGTGGGAAGCCTGCTTCTCCCTCTCCCACTCCCCCTGCTTGTGTTCCCTCTCTCGCTGTGTCTCTCTCTGTCAAATAAATAAATCTTTAAAAAAAAAAAAGTCACTTCAAATATGCTTGTCCTTTAAGTGTTTAAATATTTTAGAATGTACATATATACCACATTCTCCTCAGAAAGGTTGTGTGGCGTATTAGTGATGTGACATGGAAAACTTTTAACTCCAGGAAGGCTAAACTCAAAGCCTAGGGTGGCCACATTGGTAATGTAAATAATGAAAGTTGGTCTATGTAAAAATCAAGGGAAGAACCTTTGCTTCTACAGGTGAATATTCTCCCTCCAGTTTTCTTGAAATGAACAACACTCTCAGTCTTTTGGTCCCACACTTTTGGTTAAATGGAGGCAAGAAATATTTCAGTTTTCTCTTTACTGTAAGAAAATCAATAGCATTAATAGCAAAATAGAAACTAACATTCTGTGTCAGTGTGTGGAGTCATAGAATAGGGAGTGATAAATATTATGATGAATGCCTGATGAGGAAACTGCTATCAGCTCCAGCCAGTTGTTTTCCGGGGGGAATGTAAAAATGTAGGCCCCATGTGACCAAACCCCATTTTTAAAGATAAGCCAGAAAGCTGTATTTATATGTGAAATATCCCAATTTTTAGATGTTGACAATTATTTAAATAATTAAATATTATGTGGAAAAAATTGTGGCCCTCAGGTCCCTAATTTTTATCCTCTGCTTGTAAACTAATATTAACTGAAGGAATATAAGACCTCTAAAACCAGGTAAGTTAAAATCAAAAGACAGATTTGATTAATATTTCACAATTATCTTTGTATAAACAGAGATTCAATTAGAAAATCAGGAGTAGAAAAAGAAAGGGAATGAAATTAAAATCAGAAACATGAAGAAGCTGGCATTATATACTTCATCCAGATATAGTTGATATAGTAACTATATATAAGTAGATACATAAGATGAGAGTTTTTGGGCGCCTGGGTGGCTCAGTTGGTTAAGCGACTGCCTTCGGCTCAGGTCATGATCCTGGAGTCCCGGGATGGAGTCCCACGTCCAGCTCCCTACTCAGCGGGGAGTCTGCTTCTCCCTCTGACCCTCCCCCCTCTCATGTGCTCTCTCTCAAAAAAAAAAAAAAGATGAGAGTTTTCATTGCTTCGGTTATTACGGAGGTTAATGAAAATGTTTGCCAAAATTCCAGAACTATCAAGGATAAATATAATATTCAATGAGAAAAATGGGGACACTACAGCCAGCCCCCCAAGAGCCTTCCTAAAATAAGAATGATTCTCATTTTTGACATGCCATGAGTCGTGTAAATATGGCTTTCTTGTATTGTACAGGGATTCTCAGTTTATAAGCTCTTGTATAATGACCACAGTCTTTTTTATGGCAAGGAGTGATGATCTGTATTTCATAGATCAGGAAATCAAAGGCATAAACCATGTTACAGAGAAAGGACTAGGAATAAATAACCTTTTATTCATGCAAATCTCAGTTAAAGTTCACATAGTGAAGGCGGAAATGTCAACCGGATGTCTAGAATACAGAAAGTCAGCACTAGTCTTTGCTGAGCCTTGAATACTATTTTTAAAATCATATTAATGTAAAAGACTCAGGACACATTTTACCCTCATTTCTAAAGTTTTATCTGCTAGTACATGGACAGTGTTTACAGAGGAAGAAACCTATTTGTCATTTGACTCTGGAGGAAAAAAACCGCCAGTTCAAAAATCTCACTGTCAAAACTAAGCAGGAAGCATACAAAAACATAATGTCCAACTGAATAATTTTTATCAAAATTAAATATTTTATTTTAATGTGCTCACTAATGAAAGATTGAATGACAATATTTTTGCTTATTGGTAATACAAACAAAGACCATACAAATTGAGAACAAAATTAGGTTGCCTTCATTCCTATTTAAAGGATGTTTGACTCCCATCCCCCACGAAAGTAGTCTCGCTATGAATACTCTCTATTAAATTCCCAAAATAAATATGGCTGAATACAAAGCATTCTTGTTCTCCCATTGACACAATTCATTTTCATACACTGGGAATAAAAATGGTTTGGCAGAAAGCATGAGAACAGTGTTAGTTTAAAGTGAAGAAGTGAATGTCCACAATGTAAAGGCATTAGACTGTCTACCGAAAATATTAACTTCTACATTGAACATTAAACTGAGAATTCCAATTTGATTATCTTCTAGCACAATGGTGCCCTGATCTGATCACTATGCACTTAGGTCAGCCAAACTATGTAGGGCCTTTATTTTTGTATAATTGCTCTAGTTGTCCTCATTGGCTCCGGTTGCACCTGGCTTTGCCTATTCTGGCACATTCTGTTTCCCTGAAAATACTTACAATCTCTCAGGTTAGCCTTGCCCTCCACCCAACCATTCTCCATCACATGGTTTTGGTTATGTGAGTGGCTGGGGATGGCTTGGGGATGCAAAAGACATTGGTGGCTTACTTGATCCTGGGCATTAGGTAGCTCCCTGCACTGGTGACTACTGAGATGTGACAGATTTTGGCTGCAACGTTTTTGTTTTTTTCCACAACCCTTTCATCAATATAGTGCTTTCATAAATAGTTAAATGTATCTTTATTATCACATGTACATACTTACAATATTTTATCATGTGTATATACAAATGGAAAATAATAGTGAAGGAAATAGATATTGCTGAGTAGCAAAATTCCTGCCTAACAGGATTTTGATGGAGAATATCAGATAAACTATAGAAAGTGTCTGGCACATCCTAGGCCTTTAAGAAATGTTAAAAATGCTAGTCCCAGAGTTCTCTTTTCTATCAAATGGGATTTTTGATGTAGAAGAAATAGCATGACTGTAATAAAGAGAATATGAAAATATACACAAAAGATACAAAATGTATACACATTTATGAGCTTGGTGCTATTTTTTTTCATTGTAATATATGGAGTTGGAAAGAGGAAAGGATATTTGTGCCATTTCTTTTTATTATTTAATGAGTTATCCTGTCTGATTCTTTAGTTTTCAGTTGAACAGCAGAGAAACACATACACATACACAAACCCACTCCATACATACAGAAAGGAATTGTAGTCATTTGTCTCCAAGTGAACCAGTCTTGTAGGTAGCTGGAAATGAGAGTCTGGGGATCAGAGAAAAGAGTGGGTTGGACACATGGACTCGAGCTACCGGTGTTCCACATATGTGTGCTGAATAAATGAATGGTTGTGAGAGACTCAGCTTTGGGAGTCATTATCAACAAATGAAATCATACATACAGTTTGAGTCTTTATATATATATTATATATGTTCTCTCTCTCTCTATTCCTATATATATTTTCATATATATGTATAAATTCCTATACATATGAATTAAAAATTATTTAGGACTATTTATTTCATATTGTCTTTGTCTCTTCTTGCAAAAATTGATACTTTTCCTTTGCAACAAAGGTAGCATATTGAGAAAATCACCACCTGCTGGTTAGAACCAGAACTACATCTCTCGATATCTTTGCAGGTGCTGTGCAAGAATTTGGGGAGTGCCTCTGGTCTGACCCAACAAACCGGGCATGCTGGAGGCTTGAATGGCATAGGCAGGCCTTCCTGCAGAATCGGATGCTACCTGATTCTCTGAGCTTCTGACGGGAAGTTCCACCCCTGTCTCATGAAGAGAAAGCTGCCATTGTGAGTGTCTCTGAGGGAGTGTGTATCTGTGTGTGTGTGTGTGTGTGTGTGTGGCTATTTTTGGCCATATCCTTTTAGACACACATGTACTTACCCATATTCATATACTTTTGCACTTCGGTGTATTATAAACAATAACTGGGATTATATTGTGTATACCTCATGTTTTTTTTTTAACTTAGCAATTAACTATGAATTACTTTTGAGGTTAGTAGATTTATATGGAATCAGGGGTCAGATCATAACAAGTTGTTTCCTGTTTTCCAAAATTTATCTCATTTACTTTCCTCAGTTATAAAGCTAACGTAAGTTTGTAATTGAAAGAAATCAAACAATATAGGCATGTATATGTGGAAAATAAAATGATCTTGTATCTACCAGCTTTTATCCTGCTGAGCTATCCTTTGTTAATGGCGTGGAGCACATTCTGCAGATGCTTTTCTCAAATGTATATGTGCAATATACATGCAGATGCACAATACGTGTGAGTAGATATACACACTTTTTTGTAAGAATGGGGTGGCAGCAAACCTTATCATGCAATTTATCTTTTTTAGTTGAGGATAAAATTACCAGGACTTTTATTTGTAGGTTTACTGTTGTTGGATTTCTTTTCATAAGTTTATTTGCATTCCTATAGTTTTCTATGAATTTTTCGTTTTCATTTGTTTATGTCTTTCCTGATTCAAGAGAGCTCCTGGTATACAAAGTATGTGTTGCAGTAAATATGAATAATTTCCCTCTAATTTTTCATACATCTTTTAATCTTTAAATCTCACTGACTTTTATGATGAACTCATTTGACATTGTCAATTCATTATCAAAGTTTTGAAGGAATGTTTTGAAAAGTGTTTATTGCTGAATTAAGGAATTAATCATGATTTTGTTTTTTTTACATTACTGTTTCATAACCTCCATTCAAAATAGAATTTGTTCATCTTGCCAAATGAATAGTTTTTCCTTTGGAAAATAACATTTAATTGGAGACTCATGCCATCTGGTGACCAAATCCAGAATTGCAGTTTGGTCTCGCGAGCAAGAAGCCTGAAAAGGAGGGCGAGAGGGAAAAAAAGCTTTCCCTGTGGAAGCCCTCTGGAGAAAACTTTCTGGGGTTTATATTGCACAGGAAGTATTAAACAGTGATGCAGAGCCCATGGATATTAACTCCTGCGACAGGATGTTTTCTTTGGCCCTTCTCTCAAACAAAGGAATGCACGTATGTGTGGGGTTATAAATACAAAGCTATGTGTAACCTTTTTATTTTGTAATATATTTAACATATTTAATGTCCAGGAATATATTTTTCAGCATTAGTTTTGTAAATAAAAACACAACTAGGTTAATCTTATGCTGTCATAATTTTCTTTTATTTTGTTAATTAAAAATCAGTTGTACGTGCTCCCCTAAGTCCTTGGAAACACAGAAGAAATACCCATTTGTGAGAGGAACTATCTTGTATCTCCCCTCTCCAACTTCTATGTCCCACCTCAAAATAACCAGTCGATATATTTGTTAATATTCCCCATATATGTTTGTGTGGGATTATCATTTAAAATATGACGTATGTATGTTCTTATGAAAAGAGAAATTTTTCAAAAATTAGGCCGTGTTGTACATGATGTTCTATACCTTGTTTACATATTTATATATCTTGATGCTTCTATTACATTTATTTTCATTTAGTTTTTCGTGTGGTTGAGCAATTTTACACATGTCTGATTGCCATTCATTTTTCTTCCTTGAATTATCTGTTGGTACATGTGAACATGACTCTTTCAGCTAGTCAGATTTCCTTATATGGAAATTAATGGTATATTAATTATGTCTGTAAATTATGTTGCAAATGTGTTGTGTCTGGTACAGAACCCTCCCTCTGCACTGATCCCGTATCTGCCTCTTTTCCCCCTGGACTTACACTACTGAACTGTGACTGGTCCCTTCTGCCTTTAGGAAGGTGACATATACTGGCACCCAGGTCTTACTTCTGAGATCTAGACCACTGTTCTAGGGGCATTACATCTGTGTACATTGTGGACTCTGCTCTGACCCTAGGCAGTTTCGTTCACTGGCCTTCTCAGCACAGGGTTGTAGACATTTAAATATTGCAGCTCTTAATATGAACTGTATACTTTAAAATAAGAAAGAAGAAGGAAAACAGTCATTTCAGAATAAGGGTCATTATTTTATTGAAGACTGTTTCATAACCAGTATTTAAAAATAACATTTTGGGGATTTTATTCACTTAGCCAAATTAATATATCAGGATATTAATCTTCTGCCAGGACTCCCACACCAACTAGAAGATACTCATTATTAATTATTTAATCTGTATTTTGTTGTTTTTTCCAGTATATATCCTAATAAAATGCACAAATATTTATCCTAAATTATATATTTTACAAACTTGTGATCACTCTCTACATATTGTGTTGGTATTTACCTGTTTCACTTCGAATGAGAGCTCATTTGGCATTTCATCAGTTATATGGTTGGGCATGTTTTTAAGGATTTTATGGGGCATTTATGTTGCTTTGAATGAGCATTCTCTGTTGTAATCTTTGGCTCATTTCTCTGTTGATTGAAAGATTGAAGATGTTAACCCCATACCTACAATGTGTCTTCCAAATATTTTCTCCCACCTTTTTATATACTTTGTACTTTTAAATTTTGCTAACACCATCTGTATAGCAGATATATACAGATATATGTATATACAGTGTATATATACATTTGTGTAGCATATATACAGACATATACCACCATATATATATGAATATATATATTGAAGTAAGTATAAAAGGAGTAAAGGTCCCATTGACTCCTTGCCCACATCACAGAGCAGAAAAACACTGACGCTTTGTGTAATTCTAGGTTTTAAGCTCCTGGGCATTAATTTACAAGGTTATTTTCCCCGGGGGAAAGTTACCTCAATTCTCATAACTTCTGTACCCTAATCTGAATAATGTCAACAATGAACAGCAACTTGAGTAGCTGTAAGGATTAAGTTAAAGTATAAAGTACCCAATCATTAAAGTCCCTGTGTAAATGTCAACAACCTTTTCTCAGGTCACCCTCCAAAAAGAGCAAACAGCTCTGCTGTCACATCGACCTTGCTTAACACCTCAGAGACCAGCTGGACCATGTGGTTTGTACACCTGGGCCTCCTGGCACAAGGTTTCATCTCTATAATCAATATCACATTGAATAACCATGTGGTCATAATTCTAGGAAAGTTTAAAACAATCAGTTCTTAAGCTTTGGAAACCCAACCTCGCAAAGGGAAGCTGATGGGTATATTGTGGGGAGTGAGAGAGAGAGAACCTCATTCTTGCTCCTGAGTCGATGTGTGACTCTGGAAAAACATAGTGCTCTGTGGGCCTATTTTGATGATCTGTAAAGTGGGAATAACAATACATTCCTCACAGAACTCTGGTGAGGAGAAACGGAGAAAACCTATAGAAACATCTGGCACATTGTAGGACTTGGATAAACATTAGTACTGCCCAGTCTGCCTCCCCACCTCTCACAGAAGAATTGACACTTAAAGAAACCAAAGAGCATATCTCTCATAGAGAGTATCCAGAAATGTAGCCAAGGGAGAGAAATGTACAGACATTTACCTGGTGCATGAGCTTTGGTGTCATTCCTGTGTTGTGGGATGAATTAAGCAAGGAATTTTGAGAAAGGTAAGAAAATAAATTGCTTTTATTCCAAGTGATTTCCTGTTCCCTTCTTTTACCTTCTAGTTTGTTACTGGTGGAGCAGTTTCTAACTGAGCCTCAGAAAAAGAGAGCATATATGGGAACAAGCCAGTAAGAGGTCTGCTGGACAGAAGAGTTGCTTCAGGAGGCCTGTGCTCATGCCAAACCACAGTATCTTGGGTGAGTCGCTTCCCCTGTGCTGGCCTCAGCCATAACAAAGAAGACATATCACATAGGAACAGTGGTTCAGGGAATGGGTTTGACCATGGGCACCTTTAGTTGCAGGATGCATGACCTTTAGTAAGCAGGTTCCTTTTTCCAAGTGTCACCTTTTCTCTTGTATTTAATGGGAATCAGGATGGTACCTGTCCCTTAAAGTTGTAGGGAAGATTAAATGAAACACTACACTGAAAACAATCAGAACAATGCTCAGCACCTTCAGTGTTGAATACATCTTTGTGTCATTCATTCTAATTATTACTACTCCTCCCAGCCATTCAAAAGGGGGGTTAGGCAGGTGGGCTTCACATTGCCAGGTAATGTAATTGTTCTGTGGTGCTGTAAGTTCATCACTGCTGGGAAGAGAATGGTTGACATACAGATTAAAGGAAGACTGTAGAAAGCTCATGAGCAGGAGAAGGTAGTTGCATTATTTAATATGAAACAGGTGTGGCATTTCCAAGGCTACGGATTAAGATGCATTGTTCAAGGACTGGTACAGGTACAGCTGTAAAGATTCAATAAAAATCAACATTTAAAAAATGGATGCATGTCATTATGTATCTGCCAAAACCCATAGAATGTATGCCACCAACGGTGAACCCTAATATAAACTATGGACTTTGGGTGATTATGACTTATCAATGTAGGTTCATCAGTGGGAACAAATGTACCACTCTAGTTGAGGATGTTGATAATGAGGGTGGTTATGCATGTGTGGGAGCAGGAAGTAATTTCCCCTCAATTTTGTTGTGAGCTTAAAACTGCTCTAAAACAATAAAGTCTTTAAAAAATCTAAGTTAAATCCTTTCCTCATACCAAGTGATTTAATATTAATTACAAAAATTAACAAAACAGTGATAACATAAAAACTGCATATATGATATCACAATTCCATGAAACGTTGATGTAATGTATATACGATGTATTTGCATATATGCAAGCAAATTAAAGGAATGGAACACAGCAAAGTGTTACTCTTTTTTTCCAGTGATGGTGGGATTGCTGATTATTGATGTCTTCATCTCTGTAGTTAACTGTATTTTAATTGTTTGATAAAATGAATATACATTTATGATAAAGAACTTCAGCCCCTAAATGTTTCATTTGTTACTTATCAAAAATATCAAATACACTAACTTTTACAAAAAGCTATAAAATAAACCCTTGTGTACCCATAACCCAGGTTAAACAATAAACGTGACAAGTGCTTTGAGTCCATCCCCTTAATTGCACCATCTGTCTTCCCTGCCCCTGAGATGTAACTAATAACCAGAATAAGGTGTTTGTACACTCCATAAATTGCTTTATGTTTGAACTGTGAATAAAGTATTCTTAAAAAATGTTATACACATCAACAACACCAAAAGACAACTGACAGAATGGCAGAAGATATTTGCAAATCACATATCAGATAAAGGGCTAGTATCCAAAATCTATAAAGAACTTAACCAAACTCAACACCCAAAGAACAAATAATCCAATCAAGAAATGGACAGAAGACATGAACAGATATTTCAGCAAAGAAGACATCCAAATGGCCAACAGGCACATGAAAAGGTGTTCAACATCACTCGGCATCAGGGAAATACAAATCAAAACCTCAGTGAAATACCACCTCACACCAGCCAGAATGGCTAAAATTAACAAGTCAGGAAACAACAGATGTTGGCGGTGATGCAGAGAAAGGGAAACCCTCCTACACTGTTGGTGGGAATGCAAGCTGGTGCAGTCACTCTGGAAAACAGTATGGAGGTTCCTCAAAAAGTTGAAAATAGAGCTACCTTATGACCCAGCAATTGCACTACTGGGTATTTACCCCAAAGATACAAATGTAGGGATCCGAAGGGGTACATGCACCCCAATGTTTATAGCAGCAATGTCCACAATAGCCAAACTATGGAAAGAGCCAAGATGTCCATCAACAGATGAATGGATAAAGAAGATGTGGTATACACACACACACACACACACACACACAGGAATATTATGCAGCCATCAAAAAATGAAATCTTGCCATTTGCAATGACGTGGATGGAATAGAAGGTATTATGCTAAGCGAAATAAGTCAGTCAGAGAAAGACAAGTATCATGATCTTACTGATATGAGGAATTTGAAACTCAAGACAGAGGATCATGGGGGAAGGGAGGGAAAAATGAAACAAGACGAAACCAGAGAGGGAGACAAATCATACGAGACTCTTAATCTCAGGAAACAAACTGAGGGTTGCTAGAGTGGAAGGGGGTGGGAGGGATGGGGTGGCTGAGGGATGGACATTGGGGAGGGTATGTGCTATGGTGAGCGCTGTGAACTGTGTAAGACTGTTGAATCACAGACCTGTACCCCTGAAACAAATAATACATTATATGTTAAAAAAAAAAAAAAAGGAAGATAGTAGGAAGGGAAAAATGAAGGGGGGGAAATCGGAGGGGGAGACGAACCATGAGAGATGATGGACTCTGAGAAACAAACTGAGGGTTCTAGAGGGGAGGGGAGTGGGGGGATGGGTTAGCCTGGTGATGGGTATTAAGGAGGGCACGTTCTGCATGGAGCACTGGGTGTTATAGGCAAACAATGAATCATGGAACACTGCATCAAAAACTAATGATGTATGGTGATTAACATAACATAGTAAAATAAAATTAATAAAAAATGTTATACACACATACATACATACATATACATATATATTCATACTGTAGGTGCCTTTATCTTCCATTTGATAGTTTGATATAACAGTACATTTTTCAGATGAATATAAGGCCTGATTCCTATAGTTCTAAGACATTCACTTTTATTGCTATACAATATCACACTGTAAGAATGAATCACAATGCATTTTTTGGACCACCTTTGATGGACATTTTGTTTTTTCCTACACTTTTGCTCTCACAAGCAATGCTGAAATGAGCATTATTATAGATGAAACCATGTGCCCACCTGCCAGATATTCTCTAGTTCTTACTACTCAAAGTGTGATCCATGCAATAGCAGTTTCAGCATCACCTGGTGTACTAGTTAGGGTTTTCCAGACAAACAGAGCCAATAGCTTATGTGTGTGTGCGTGCACACGTGTGTGTGTATTTTCCTTTTTTCTTTCAGTTTCATTGAGACATTACTGACATACAGCACTGTATAAGTTTAAGGTATACAGCATAATGACTTGACTTACGTATATTGTAAAATGATGACAGTCGGTTTACTTAACATCAATCCTCTCATAGATATTTAATTTTTTTAATTTAAATTCAGTTAGCCAACATATAATATATCATTAGTTTTTGATATTTTTAAAAGCAAAAACAATGTGTTTTTTTTTCTTATAATGAGAACTTTTAGGATTTGCTCTCTTAGTAACATTCAAATACACCATACAGCAGTGTTAACTATAGTCATCATGTTGTACATTACATCCCCACTAGTTTTTTATGTTATAACTGGAAGTTTGTAGCTTTTGATCACTTTCATCCAATTCCCAGGACACCTGATCTCCTGCTTCCAGTAACCACAAATCTGATCTCTCATTTTTTTTATGAGTTTCTTTTGTTTTGTTTTTGTATTCCACGTATAAGTGAGGTCATACAGTATTTGTCTTTCTCTGTCTGACTTATTTCACTTAACATAATGCCTTTAAAGTGCATCCACGTTGTCACAGATGTCAGGGTTTCTTCTTTTCTATAGCTAAATAGTATACACACACACACACACACACACACAGACTCACCACCAACAGTACACAGGGTTCCCTTTTCTCCATATTTGTCAGTATTAATTATCTCGTCTTTTTTTAAAAAGATTTTTTTGTTTATTTGAGAGAGAGAGAGCAGAAGCTGGCGGGGAGGGGCAGAGGGAGAGGAAGAAGCAGACTCCCTGCTGAACAGGGAGCCCAACACAGGGCTCGATCCCAGGACCCTGGGATCATGACGTGAGCTGAAGGCAGATGCTTAGCCAACTGAGTCACCCAGGCACCTGTATCTCTTGTCTTTTTTATGATAGCCATTCTAACAGGTGTGAGGTGATATTTCATTGTGGTTTTGATTTGCATTTCCCTAAAGATTATTGATGTTGAGTACCTTTTCATGTATCTGTCAGCCATTTCTATATTTTCTTTGGAGAAATGTCTATTCAGGCCTTTGCTCATTTTTTAATTGGATTGCTTGCTGTTATTGAGTTGTATGAGTTCTTTATATATTTTGGATAGTAACCCCTTATATGATATATGGGGTATATGATATATGACTTGCAATGTTTCCTCCCATTCCATAGGTTGACTTTTTATTTTGTTGTTGATCTTTTTTTGTTTTTTTCTGAGCAGAAGCTTTTTAGTTCGATGTGGTTCCACTTGTTTAATTTTGATTTTGTTGCGTGTGCTTAAGGTGTCATACCCAAGAAATCATGGCCAAGATTCATGTCAAGGAGCTTTCTTCTCTATGTTTTTTTTTCTAGGAGTTTTATGGTTTTAGTTCTTACAAATGGTGTAACACAGAAGTCTAGTTTTATTCTTTTACATGTGAATATCCAATTTTCCCAGCACCATTTATTGAAGAGAGAGTCTATTCTCTATTGAGTATTCTTGGCTTGCTTGTCAAATATTAGTTGCCTGTATATGCTTGGCTTTATTTCTGGGCTCTCAATTCTTTTCTATTGATCTATGTGTCTGTTTTTATGCCAATACCATGTAGTTTTGATTACTCTAGCTTTGTGATACAGCTTGAAATCAGGAAATGTTGATGTCTCCCAGTTTGTTCTTCTTTCTCAGGATTGCTTCGGTTATTCAGTGTCTTTTGTGGTTCCATATAAATTTGAGGATTGCTTTTTTCCATTTCTGTAAAAAAAAAATGCCATTAGAATCTTGATAGGGATTGCATTGAATCTATAGATGGTTTGGGTAGTATGGACATTTTAACAATATTAATTCTTTCCATCTATGACTTCTTTCCAATTATTTGTGTTCTTCAATTCTTAAATCAATGTTTTGTAGTTTTCAGTGTAGTGACCTTTCACCTCCTTGGTTAAATTTATTCCTAAATATTTTATTGTTTTTGGTGCTAGTGTAAATGAGATTGTTTCTTTTTTGTTTGTTTGTTTCAGATTTTTATTTAAATTCTAATGAGTGAACATAAAGTGTAATATTGGTTTCAGGAGTAGAATTTAGTGATTCATCACTTACATATAACACCCAGTGCTCAACACAAGTACCCTCCTTAATATCCATCACCCATTTAGTCTGACCCCTGCCCACCTCCCCTCCATCAACCCACAGTTTGTTCATCTGTTTTGTTTCTTAATTTCCACATAGGAGTGAAATCATATGGTATTTGTCTTCCTCTGAGTGACTTATTTCACTCAGCATAATACACTGTAGCTCCATTCACACTGTTGCAAATGGCAAGATTTCATTCTCTTTGATGGCTGGATAATAGTCTCTCTCTCTCTCTCTCTCTCTATATATATATATATATATGCATATATATATATATATATGAAGAGGTGATATATTATTATAAAAATTTATTTATTTATTTGAGAGAGAGTGGGGGAGGGGTAGAGGGAGAGAAACTTTAAGCAGACTCCCCACTGAGCGTGAAGCCGCACGTGGGCCTTGATCTCAAGAGCCATGAGATCATGAACTGAGACAAAACCAAGAGTTGGATGCTCAACCGACTGAGCCACCCCGGCACCCCTACACCACCTCTTCTTTATCCATTCATCAGTCAATGGACATTTGGGCTCTTTTCATAATTTGACTATTGTTACTAATGCTGCTATAAACATCGGGGTGCATGTGCCCCTCCGAACCTAGGGGTGCAATTGCAGGGTTGTAAGGTCGTTCTATTTTTAACTTATTGAGGAACCTCCATACTGTTTTCCACAGTGGCTGCATGAGTTTGCATTCCCACCAACAGTTTGCATTCCCTCTAACCCTTTCTCCACATCCTCGCCAACCTCTGTTGTTTCCTGTGTTGTTAATTTTAGCCATTCTGACAGGTGTGAAGTGGTATCTCATCGTGGTTTTGATTTGTATTTCCTTGATGATGAGTGATATTGAGCATCCTTTCATGTGTCTGATGGTCATCTGGATGTCTTCTTTGGAAAAATGTCTATTCACGTCTTCTGCCCATTTCTTAGCTGGGTTATTTGTTTTTTGGGTGTTGAGTATGATAAGTTCTTTATAGACTTTGGATAATAACCCTTTATCAGATATGTCATTTGCAAATATCTTCTCACATTCCATAGGCTGCCTTTTAGCTTTGTTGATTGTTTCCTTCACTGTGCAGAAGCTTTTTATTTTGATGAAGTCTCAATAGTTGATTTTTGCTTTTGTCGTAAATGGGATTGTTTTCTTTATGTCTTTTCCAGATAATTCACTGTTGGTACATAGAAATGCTACTCATTTTTGTATGTTAATTTTGTATTCTGCCACTACTGAATTCATCGATTAGATCTAACAGTTTTGGGTAAAATCTTTAGGATTATCTCTGTATGAAATCATGTCATCTTCAAATAGAGATAATTTCACTTCTTCCTTTCCAATTCTGATGTCTTTTATTCTTCTTAATACCTAATTGTTTTGGCAAGGACTTCTGGTACTATGTTGAGTAGAAGATGTCAAAGTGGGCACCTTTGTCTTATTCCTGATCTTTGAGAACAAAAGCTTTTAACCTCTTGCCATTGAGAATGATGTTAGTGGTGGCTTGTCATATATGGCCTTTGTTATGTTGAGGTATGTTCCTTCTATAGCTAATTTGTTAAGAGCTTTTATCACGAACAGGTGTTGGAATTTGTCAAAGGCTTTTTCTGCTTCTATTGAGTGATCATATAATTTTTTTCTTTCATTCTATTAATACAATATATCACATTTACTGATTTGCGTATGTTGAACCATCCCTGAATCCAGGGATAAATCCCACTTGATCATGGCGAATTATCCTTTAATGTGCTGCTGGAATTGGTTTGCAAATATTTTATTGATTTTCTTTTTGCATCTATATTCATCAAGGATATTGGCCTGTAGTTTTCTTTTCTAGTAGTGTCCTTTCTAGTTTTGATATAAAGGTAATGCTGCCCTCATAAAATGAATTTGGGAATGTTCTTTCCTCTTCAATATTTTGGAAGAGTTTGAGAAGGATTGTCATTAATTTTTCTATAAATGTTGGGTAAGATTCACCAGTGATGCCATCTGGTCCTGAATTTTTCTTCATTGGGAGATTTTTTTTTTTTTAATGCTCGTCCAATCTTCTTACAAGTAATTGGTCTGTTCAGACTTTTTATTTCTTCCTGATTCCATCTTAGTAGGTTGTATGTTTCCAAGAATTTTTCCATTTCTTCTGGGTTGTCCAGTTTGTTGGTGTATCATTGTTCATTCATTTTTTTTTTTTTTCTCAATTAAGGAGTTGGCTCACGCTATTGTGGAACCTGACAAGCCCCAAAGCTGCAGGATAGGCTGGCAGGCTGGAGACCTAGGGAAGAGGTGCAGTTCAATTTTGAAGGTGGTTTGCTGGCAGAATTCCCTCTTCCTTCAGGGAGGTCAGTCTTTTCTCTGTTAGGCCTTCAACTGATAGGATGTGACCCACCCACATAATGAAGAGTAATCTGCTTTGCTCTAAGATTTAAATATTAATCTAATCCCAAACAATCCTCATAGAAATATCCAGAATAATGTTTGACCAAGTATCTGGGTACCACAATCTACCTAAATTGACACATAAAATTAACCATCACAGCTGGGATCCTGTTACAACTGCAAAATTTCAGACCCTGCCACAGACACTGTCCCCCCCAACCCCAAGAAATCATGCCATCCTACCATTACATTATTACCTTTCTTTGATGCAGGTTAGGGTGCTAAGAACAGCCAGACACCATTTCTCCCTGCTTTATTTTGGCAGGGGTGTGAGACACTGTTTATTCTTGTATGATCTAGGGACAAGGATCTGCCCTTGGTTATGGTCACTGAAGGGGTGATGTGTTCACATCCAAGACTGACTTTCTCCAGCACAGGGGTTTCAGGGTGGTAGAATCATAAGGAGCAGTGCTTGAAGAGAAATTCTGTGATCAAAGAAGAAATGGTAAGTAGGATAAATAGAATCCATATTTAGAAAGATAAGCAGCAGTTATACACTAGAGTTAGGGGTGGAGTTTCCAGGCAGGAATCCTAGGGATAAGGGCCTCAGTTCAGAGCAAGATCTGGGACAAAGTGTTGGGAACAGAGTAAAATACTGGAGTCAGAGAGATTTTTAGGAAAGGCACAGAAATTAGTTGGAGATAGAAAAAGTCATCATCAAGGCCACTCCTCCCGGAGTTCCTGCAGCTGCTTCTGGGGTTCCTTCCCGACAGAGGTTCCTGGGTCCTGATGGGATACGGGGAGGGGTCCACCACCCATCCCCAGTAGCAGCCTTTGTGAGAAGGGCATCTGGTTGGAGGGGTCCATAAACTTGATGCCTTTGTACCATGGGACCAAGGGAATTGGCAAAATTGGCAGGAGAATGAGTGACTGGAAGTCCATCTGAGCTAGCTAGGGAAGGAGGCCAAGGATGTGGAAACCTAATGATGTAGATGTAATGATGTAGAGAGAGGCAGTAAGGGGCCATGCAATGGGTTCCGTGGTCCCTGCCCATGAGGGAACTCAGCTCAGAGAGCCTAATCTGAGCCAGACACTGCAACTGCTCACTAACATGTGAGACTGCCTCTATTCCTCACAATGCAGGCTCAGTTCTCTGGGTGAGGAGGCTGAGACTTGTCTCTGACCACGGAGGCACTACATGGAATAGCATGGAATTACTCCTTATGTAATGGCAATTATTCCTTCAGTTCATATTTCTAAGAAATTCACACACCCCCGTATGGATTCCTTGTGTAAATGTACATAAAAGAACTGAAAAGTGGCAAGTGGTAGGAAATGACTTACGTGAGACCTGCCAATAGAGGCATAATTTGTAAACTGGTGGTACCTCACCAGTGCCATCATTTATATAGGATGGTAGTGAGAAACTTGGTACTGCTACTATTTTAATTTCGAGATTTATGCCTGTCAGGGATGCCTGGGTGGCTCAGTCGGTTAAGCGTCTGCCTTCGGCTCAGGTCATGATCCCAGGGTCCCGGGATCGAGTCTCGCGTTGGGCTCCCTGCTCTGCGGGGAGCCTGCTTCTCCTTCTGCCTCTGCCTCTCTCTCTCTCTGTCTCTCATGAATAAATAAAATCTTTAAAGAAAGAGAATTATGCCTGCATGTGGTCTAAAGTCCAAACATTACAGAAGTGTGGAAAATAAATTGCACAAGTGTCCCTTTCAATTCTTGTCTGCGATTCGGAACTGCCAATTGCTGATCATTGAGAAAGGTCCCACAGAACCGACCATAATGTGAGATTCCGTGCTATTGTTGTTTGTCTGGAAGTGAAACTAAATGTCTGAATCCCCTCAAGCACATGGACACGGAGCACCCTTGTCAGCTCTCAGAGAAATGCACTGTGGGCAAACCGGCTGGCTCTCCCTCTCTCAGGTGCTAAAGTGAGATCCCTCCCACAGTGCACCTTCAGAGAGGGGGAGGGGCAGTACAGTGGCTGGATGAGAAGACAAACGCAAGCATGGTGAGAGGTGTGGGAGGGCCCATTTCCCATTCACTTGTGTGCAAGTCATAAAACTGTTGACAGTATGCCTTTGAATGCATTCAAATGATTAGGAATAAGAAGTAAATATATGTGAGTCCTCATCTTCCTTCCTTCCACGGCCTTCACTAGCCGGTAGGCAGCCCTTGCAAAGCCCGTACTGTTCCAGGTCACATGCCTGCTTTTGCAGGCCTCCAGGTAGAGCATCTGACTGAGTCACACTGTTTCCAAAGGCCAATCCCTGGAAGCAGTGTGTGTACCTTCTCACCAGAACTTATTGACATACTACCTATGGAGTCAAGCCTGTGTACCTGCCGGGGACTGCCAGGGTGAATAACGTCGGGGAGAGGACAGGGCCTTTTAGGCCTGGACTCACTGGCTCATGGTTGGGGCAGGAGAAGAGCGATCCAGGACACACAACACACAATGTGCAACATAACTCTTTATTATGAAAATAAACAGCAATCATAAGTGGGGAAAATACATGGAACAACTGATCCTTCAGGGGGTTATGTTACCTGGCTTGCAAGGTAATTTTGATTTCTTGGTCAGCCAGGCCTCCATCTGGCTAATCTGAGCCAGTCATGGGCATGGCCTTAGGTTGGAGAAAAGAGAAACAATGATGATGTGGACATCCAAGGCTTCTTTTAGGTGATTTGCTTGAAGGCCTCCTCTGGGATCTTGCCCTTGTTCTGGAGGGAAGGAATTGGGACATCAGAAGACCCAGATCCGGAGTCTCATTCCCAGGCCACCCAGCCCCCACCTTCTTGGCCTTCCTGAAGGCCCAGAAATGCCCATCTGTAGCCCGCTTAGTGACTCCTAGACCTCACCTTGAGCATAGTGAAGACCTGACCAGCTCTGGTATAGTTCCACTCGTTGTCCTGAAGGCACCTGGAGTGGGAGAACAGGTGATCTCCATTAGTACCACAGTACAGACATGCTGACCATGCGATGCTAAATCTGTGCCACCTTTTTGCTGGGATGCATGTACCGGTATGAACACTATGTGCAATGATGAAGAAAGACCTAGTGAAAATGCCTATCACTGGCATTCATGCCCACTAGAATTCAAAACAGAAAATAAAGCTCTCCAAAAAAACAAGGGAAATTAATATACATGATAAAGAAAGACATTCAAGAAAATAAATGGAAAATTTAAGAGTACAAGTTTCTAATCGTTTTTATTGAGATATAATGCACATACCATTTTATTATCTTTTTATGCACATACCATTTTAAAGTGTGCAATTCAGTGTTTTCTTAGTATAGTCACAAGATTGCACAACCATCACCATTATCTAACTCCCATATAATTTTATCACCTAAAAAAAAAACTCCTTAAACATTAGAGATGACTCCCTATTCCTCCCCTTTCCCCAGACCCTGGAAAACACTAATCTGCATTTGGTCCCTGTGGATTTGCCTATGCTGGGCATTTCATATAAATGGAATCATACAATATGTGACCTTTTGAGGCTTGCTTCTTTCACTTAGCATGTTTTCAAGGTTCATCCATGGCATGGTATATATCAGAACTGTATTCTTTTTTATGACTGAATAATATTCTACCATGTGGACGTACCAGATTTGTTTATCCATTCATCAGCTAAGGGACATTTGGGTTGTTTCCACTTTTTGGCTATTATGAATAATGCTGCTATGAACATTCCTGTACAAGTTTTAGAGTGAACATATGTTTTCCTTAGATACTTGGGCGTGGAATTACTGGGTCATAGGGTAACTCCAGGTTTAACATTTTGGGGAGCTGCCAAAATGTTTTCCCCAACCACTGTTCCATTTTATATTCTCATCAATAATACATAAGAACTCCAATTGCTCCACATCTGCACCAACACTTGTTATCATTCATTTTATTGATTAAAGCCATCCCAGTGGGTGTGAAGTAGTAACTCATTGTGGGTTTAATCTGCATTTCCTTAATGACTAATGGTGCTGAGAAGTTTTAAATGTGCTCCTCGGTCCCTTGTATATCTTCTTTGGAGAAATGTCTATTCAGACCCCCCTTCCACTTTTTAAAATTGGGTTCTTTGTCCTTTTGCTGTTGAGCTGCAAGGGTTCTTCATATATTCTTGTCAGATATGTGATTTGCAAATATTTTCTCCCATTCCTTTGGCGGGATTTTCACTCTTTTGATAGTGTCCGTTGGTGCACAACAGCTTTTAATTTTGCCGAAGCCCAATTTATCTATTTTTCTTTGGTTGCTTGTGCTTTTGGTGTCGGATATAAGAAACACTTGCCTAATTAATGAAAACTTACACCTATGTTTTCTTCTAAGATTTTTATAGTTTTCGCTCTTAACCTTTAGATCTTTGATCCATTTATAGTCTATGTGTGTACATGATGTGAATCTGGGGTCAAAATTCATTGTTTTGCATGTGGATATCCTGTTGTCCCCGTATCACTTGCTGAAAAGACTATTTCTTTTCCCAAGAGATTGCTTTTCAGCACTCTCATTGACAATCAATTGACCATAAATGTGAGGGTTTATTTGTGGACTCTCAATTCTACTCCATTGATTCATGCACTGTCCATATGCCAGCAACACAGAGTCCTGATTACTGTACCTTTGTAGCAAGTTTTGAGATTAGGGAGTGTGAGTCCTCTAACTTTGTTCTTTTCTCTCGAGATAGTTTTGGTGCATTTGTGTATGAAGTTTAGGATAACCTTGTCAATTTTTGCAGAGAAGGATTCTAACAGGGATTGTGTTGAATCTGTAGATTGCTCTAAGTATTACTGCCATCTTAACAGTATTAAGCCATTTAGCAATATTCCAACCCATGGAAATGGGATATCTTTCCATTTATTTAATTTTTTTTGACAATGTTTATGGATTTCAGAGTATAAGATTTGTGCCTCTTTTGTTACATTTGTTTCCAAATATTTTACTACTTTGATGCTATTGTAAATGGGCTTGTTGTCTTAATTTCATTTTGGGACTGTTCATTGCAAGTACATAGAAATGCAAATGAGTTTTGTATATTGGTCTTTTATCCTGTAACCCTGCTATGTTTTTTAGTTCTAGTAGCTTTTTGGCGGATTCTTTCAGATTTTCTATATATAAGAATGTCATCAAGCATTATACTATTTTTTAAATCCTTCACATATATAATAGTATGATACCTTTTCCATGTGTCCACTTTCTTTCCTTTTTTTCCCCCAAACTTCCTGTGAATTTCAATTCACGCTCCCCCACCCAAGTCGCTGTCCCAACTCACCCTTCTTCCCATGTACACCCAACACTCACTTCTCAGACCACTCGAGTTTCATCCCAGACTGAGTGGAGAAAGCATGCACCATTTCCTGCTGCTCCTGGGAGAGGGTGGGCATGGAGCTGGATGTCAGTGTAGGCTCTTGGTTGGAGAATGCGCTCTGAGTCTCAGTGGGGGTGGCATCTCTCACAAACAGCTCATCATTCACGATGCATAGACTGAAGGGAAAATGGACCCTCAGACAAGTGGATGAATGTACAACTCCACATCCCCAACAATGATCCTGCTCCCACGGCCACTCAGCAACCAGATTCCTTCCATACCTCTACTGTGCCTGCCCCCTGGCCCCAGATTCCTTGGCTGGTGCCTCCACCCCTCCCACAGAGCCCACCTTTGCAGGGACTGTCTACCAGCCTCACTAGATGTGTACTTAACCTGTAACCCAGGGATGATTTTACACCCACATTTATCCCTTACAATAGCTCAAGGGAATGGACAGTCTAATCCCCATTTTCCAAGGAAGACAATGAGTCACAGAGAGGTCATGTGACTTAGCCAAGATCACATGCACCCAGTGAGTGCTGGGGTCAAGAAGAGAACCCAGTGCTCTAACTCCAGAGCCTACGCTTTTAACCACCAGACCAGACCGCTCCTTGGATCTACCTGTTGGCTTCCCACAATATTGAGAAAACCAAGATGTCTTCACCACCACGTTCCCACACCCTTGAGCAAGGCTGGGACAAGCCTTCCCACCTACAACGTAGCACTCACCTGGAATTGCCAGCAGGGATAACGATGAAGGTCCGGGTGAAGGCACGAACAGAACCCTGAGACTTTCCCTCCACTTTAACAACAAACAACAATACCCCATTAGAGTTGCACATGCTTCACATGCCCACGCAGTGTTCCCAGTCAGGGTCTGACTTGATACTCATGCTGAAGGGGACAACTGTTCACTGGGAGTCGGGGTGTCTGGTATGGGGATGGCAACAGTAGGAACAATCTGTTCCCAGTGACAAGGCCTCTACTATGTGACAGGTGGTGGGACAACCACTTCACAAGTTCATTTGATTAATTTTTCACAGCTGCCCGAGAGGTGGGTGTTATTAGCCCCATTTTGCAAATGAGGAAACCTAGAGGTTAAGTAACCACCCCAGGTAGTTCTCAGAATAAGGATCTGGGATGACAGCCATGAAACTCATTAGGGAAACAGACTGTGTCCCTAATGCCCAAGCTGTGTGGGGCAGACAGGCATAGACCCGGTTCAGACCAGGATGGTTTGGGGACAGAGTGGAGGCAGGAGAACACAACAGGAATAGGAAGAGAAGGAAAAGGATCAGGGAAGCTGGGACAGTTCTGAGAGGGAGCCCAGCCAGCGGGGAGGGAGCAGTGGGGCAACTGGGGAGGGGCTCAATGCACACTCACCTTCCTTGAACACCCCGTTAACAGAGAAGCAGAGCATCTTCTCCTGAAAGGGAAGGGCCCAGGTGCTAAGTCACCTAAACTTCCTACCCATCCATGGCTTTCTGGGGCTGCCCTTGGGAGGAAGCCGGTGCTCACCGTCTGGAACCACATGTCCACCAAGAAAGAGCTGAGGTCATGCTGTGTTTTGGGCAGCACACAGAGGGAGCCCACGATGTTATGTTTTGTATGCTTCAGTGGCTGAACACACAGGGCTATGGGGGGAGGAGAAGAAAGCGAAGATCAAGGGTTGCCACACCCTGAGCCCTATAATTACCCCTGCACACCCCCTTTCCCTGCCCAGTCTTCCTCATCACACACGCACAGGGTTCCTTGGGCTTCTTCATATTCCTGCTTTTCTTGAAGTACTTGTACAAGCTGCTTCTAGCAGAGAAAGAGGAACAGAAGGTGGTGGTCTGGCCAGTGTGGGTATTTCCAGGAGCTTCCCTGTATCCACTGGGGAGCCACAGGGCCGAGGAGCAGAGTTTGAGCTTTGCTACTCACAGGGCTGGGTCCTCGGCGTTGAAGGGAATGGCCAGGGAGAAGCAGGCCTCATCATGGTAGGCACCGAGGAGACCCTGACGGTCTCCAGAATCGTAGATCAAATAGTATCTGTGGGAGAGTAATGAGGACAGTCTATCTCTGTGGTCTGGACCTCAGATGAGATTTCCAGACCCAGTCAGCAGTCCTGAGCTTGGGTGGCCTCACCCATCCTAGCCAACCCCTTCCCCAGATTCCCAGGAGTACTTACTGCTGCAGGAATTGCAGGACTAGACTCTTCAGTGCATCAGATCCTTTGTAACTTTCCTGGAATCAAAAGACATTTGAGATTATGTGTCTGATAAAGCCTCCCTTGTAACAGCCCAAATGTTGTTGATCAATTTTCCCTCACCTTGCAGGGCTTTATCAAGCAGGGTGTGTCAGTATCAATGATAATTGGTGGTGATAACTCCTGGCCATCCTAGAGAAGGGAAGAAGAAGTCAGCAGTGGAGACCAGGGAGGTGGTCTTCCCCTGGATGATCAGGGAAAAAGATGAGCCCAAGACAGGGTGAGGGTCAGAGGTTAGGTATGAAAGAGCACTGGAAATTATATGGACAAGATTACAGTGAGTGTCTTCATCACGATGTCCTGAAAGTATTTACTATTATATGCAACTTGTGTGTGTGTGTGTGTGTACATTTTTCCAGGGAACATATTCATGTTTTTTTCAGGAGTCCTGGTCCCCTAAAATGGTTAAGGTTCTGACACAAACCTGTAATCTAAGCAAGGCCCAAAGGGCTTGAGGGCAGGTGTGGTGATGATCAATGTTAGTAAGAGACAATGATGAATGTAGTCACTTACCAGGCGCAACAACTTAGGAAAACAATCCATGATGGCACTGTCCAAAATCCAAAATAGAAAGAAGTGACTGATAGGTCAGGGTTGCAAAGCCTTCCTCCTACACTTTCCCTCCCTTCCCTCCCTCTCCTTTCTACTGGGTAGCTCCCACCTAGATGGCCCTGACTCCCTTCTTCAGTGCCACAAGAAACAAAATTTAGAGCTCAGGCTCTAAGGCTGAGCCTCCCTTCCTGCCTCCCTTCCTTCCTCCAAGTCCCCACTGAAGACTCCAGAAAGTGGGAATGGAGTGGGAGTCCAGCGCTCTACTACCTCATTAGGGGTCCAACATGCTGCAGGACCATGATATCCCCCCAGGGATAGCCCAGGATGCTGGGGTAGGGAGGTGAGTGACGCAAGGCCCAGGAGGTAAGGAGGGAGAGGTAGGGGGATGAAGACAGAAGAGGGAATGAAGGTAGGAGGGGAGAGGTGGGAGAGACATAGGGGAACCAGAGACAAAGGAGGAAGAGAAGGCAAAGCAAAGGGAAGGGAAAGAAGCTCTACCATGGTGGTGGGGGTCAGGGAGGAAGAGAGGAGAAGGGGGAAATGGCTCTCTGCCTGCAGTCCTTTCCTTCATCTGCCCTGGTTGGCCCTGGCATCCGACGTAGAATGGAAAACATTGCAGGTGTTGGGCTGGGGGCCCATTGCATGCTTGTTGAAACTTTGTCACCTGTGTGAGCTCAGTCTGAGCTGGGCATGGGGAATGAGGCAGCCACAGGGACAGGAGGCCTTCCCCAGAGGGAGTAGAGGGTCAAGCCCCAAGTCAGCATGGGGCTGAGGGTCTGTGGTCCCCTCTTATGATCACCGCCTTTCCTCCTGATGGCCCCTGTGCACTGTGCCTGTCTCAGTCGGTTCCTAGCCTGAGGAATCATACCTGTGCTGGGCTACCCAGGACTTCTCTGAAGGATCAATCGCGTTGATGTAATGTGTGGAGGGAAGGGAGGGGGCAGTGCCTCTGAGAGGCCTGTCCTTCTGTCCTCTCAAGCACCTCTGCCCTCTGCCTTCCACTCCTGCCTCAGGAAGCCCTCCGCTCACTGGCAGTCACCAATTTCTGGCCCCTTGACTCAGGGAACCCTGGTTTCTCCCAAGGAGGACCTTGCTCTTGACATTGGGTCAGAGGAATGGATGTCATGATGGCAGTCCCCCAGGACCTCAGCCCTCAGCATAGGGCAGGAAAGCCACCATGGCAGCCTGAGATTAGAGAGGGCAACCCTTTGGGGGCAAGGGAAGGAGGTCCCCTCTCAGAACAAGTGAGGGAAAACCAATCTCAGCAAGGGGTAGGAAGGCCTGTCTCAGCATGAGGCCCTGGACTGGAGGACCATTCTCAGTCCAAAGCACCAATATCTGGCTCAAGACTGGTCGCTCCTGGTCCTGGTGAGGAGGAGAAGCCTTGTTTCTTGGAGCACACTCTCGGAGGGCATGCTAAGGAACACTGAATGCATAAGGAGGGCACTTCATGTAATGAGCCCTGGGTGTTATATGCAACTGATGAATCAGTAAATCTACCCCTGAAAATAATAACACACTAAATTTTAACTAAATTGAATTTAAATAAAAAAATTTTTAAAACATCATTTTAAAAAAAGAAAAAAAAAAAAAAAAAAAAAAAACACTGGCTGCAGAGAGGTAGAAACAGACCCCAGACCAGGAAAACAGGTGAGCAGGTCAGAGGAAGGAAACTCCTTACAGGTGAAGGACAGAGAGAGAGGAGAAGGTGGGACTTATGGTCCTTCCAGAGGACCAGGGTGGCAACTTCCTGCATACATGCATTCTCAGGGACAGTTCAGGCTCCCAGGACCAAAGGTTCCCAGGATGTGTGAGAGGTGTTCACACTGACCTTATGTAGGTGGACTGGTCTGGAAAGGTGTCACACAAGGGGTTCCCTTCTAGCCAAAGCTCTTCAAGATCCAGCCCTTTCATCTTGTTTAACTCCCACACCAAGTTCAGCTGAGAAATATGGGGAAAAAAGTGGAAAGGAGTCCCAGGGAAAGAGAGACACACAGGCCCCTGCACCCCCAGCCCCCACGTTTCCACACAGGTACTTTCTCCCGCCTCCTGTCATCACTCTGATAAGCACTACCACTCACTGTCAACCCCAACTTTGATCTGGCTCCCTCTTCTCACCTCATTTTTGGAGAGGTTCAGGATCTTGACTGTGGGGACCAACTGTACAATGTCAGACAGGCCATCCAGCCCGTACAGTTTGTTGTTGCTCAAGTTCAAGGACAACAGCTGTTGGTGAAGAAGAGTTAGAGTGACAGTTACTATCTAGGGCCTCAGAGAAAAATCTGTCCTCCACCCCATGAGTTCCACCCCCTACCATTAATAACAGCACTGGGCCTAAGGCCTCACCTTGGGATAATTCTCTTCAATGATCTGCAAGGTGGCAGCCATGCAGTTTCTTCGATTCAGGATCATATCTATATCATGGCCCACCAAGTCTTCAGGAAGCCGAGAGGAAGCAATCAGAAGGCTGAGAGGGGTCCAGGGCCAGCACCAATCCCTCCCCACATCACCATCCCTCAGTCTCCCTCCCAGGTAGATCCCTGTACCCTCACCCGCCCTAGAATTACTCCTGTCAAGTGTACCTGGGTCAAAGCGGAGACACTGGAGGTCAAGAGCTTGCTGGGAGACATCATAGCGTTTGTTCATGGTCAGCTGCAGAGAGAGATGGAGAGAGCCACTGGGAGGCTCTGGTGGGGATAGGGGAATCAGGGGCTGGAGGAAGAAGAGGTGGGTCTGGGTGTGGGCACAATGGACCTTGAGGCTGCATTACTTTTAGCTGCTCCATTTCTTCTGGCTCCAACTTATACCGCACAGAGTAGGGTACAGTAGAAGGATTGACAAAGATAGATATCTGCAGAAAGGAGAGGTGGGGTCAGAACTTTCATCCCAAAGGAGAGGTGGGGTCAGAACTTTCATCCCAAAGACAACGACCAGCCCCTGCCCTGTCCTCCTGCCCCGGGACTAGGTAGAGGTAATGCCCTCAACACATACCTTTTGGTTCTCCTCGTCACAAATCTTGTAGTTGACATCCTTCAATGCAGAGGCAGTGCCAACATCCTGGACAAAGAACCGAGCCTGGTTTCTCACGTAGTGAAACTGCAGGAGGGGGAAGCAACAAATAATTTTGGAGGAGAGAGTCTTCCTGCTCAGTGGGCTCCCCCCGCCCCCACTTCCCTGTGCCCACTCATCTGGCTTCACCATCCTCTCTTACATCCACTGGAGTGAAGGGGACACTGCAATGACTCTGGATTGAATTCATTAGCCATGCCTTGTCATACTGTCTCCCATAAGGAATCTAAAGGTGAAAAGAAAGGATGGGAGTAAAGAGAGACAACATAGAATAAAAGCTGGAAAAGAGACCCAACAGCGTTCTTGTCTGACCTTCTATTGAGCTGTATAGGGCTTAAAAAGAAGGGACTACTGGCATTATTTCTTATTTTCGTGCCAAATATGGATTTCCTACACCCTCCAATGGATAGAACTCTCCATTGGAAAGCTCTCCTCCAAATAATTGACATAAGGTTGTTTAATGTGGTCTTCCTTTTTTATAAGGTTCCGGGATATTCTATCTAATGCAGACCTTGCCAAGACACTCACGGTAATCTTGAACCAGCTCCCTGGGTTTCCATCTTTTGTGTTCTCTCCCATTTTCTTCAGAGTTTTTTTATCTCTCCACACAGTAATATGGATATGGCCTTCATTTTGCCATTTCACTCTCCTCTTTTTGCGCCGGGTGCTATAGGGAGTGCTGTGGAGGGGAAGTGGAAAGGAGGAGGGTGGTCATAAATGCTAAGACAGTCTTCTTCTATACCCTCTCACCTCTCTGTCACCAGGACTACAATTAGGATTGCTTAACCATTTATTCCCCTTCTAGCATTCTTCAGTTTTCCAGTGAGAAAAGAAAAGACCAGGGAGAGTGAAAGAGTTGCCTAGTCCCAAAGGCTGCTGCATGCAAACCAGTCTGCCTGGTCACTTACTGTCTTACTTGGGGGTCCTCCTGGACATCCTTCATCAACACATTTCCATCATCCTCCTGGAGGTGTGAAGGCTGAGGCTCATATCCACCATGTTCATACTGAGAGCTCCTCTTGTCAAAATTACCTCCGAAAGAACTCCAAACTTCCTTTCTTCCTTGAGGTGAGCTACCACCATCATTGTATTCTCAAAAGAGGAACAAAAATACAAGTTTGAAGACACATCAGTGGTCCACTTACCATGTACCACATCTTAGGCTAACACCATGGTAAGGCAAGCAAAGTGTCAACCTGCCCTAAGGGTCCAATCCCCCAAACCCCGGAAAGGAAACTCCTCTGCTTGTCCAGATAAGAGAGCCTTATTTGACAGATGGCACTATCAGGGGAGGAATCTTGGGGAAGGAGGAGGAGGAGGATAAAACTGTATTGAACCTTTTAAAGAATGAAGCAGGATTTATAAAAAACAGAGATGTGTGCATCCATGGATTAGACTGGAAACCAGCCATACACAGGGAAGGCATCTGAATTGTACCTTCTCTTAAGCCTGTCTAAAAACGACACCAATGGGGCGCCTGCGTGGCTCAGTTGGTTAAGCGACTGCCTTCGGCTCAGGTCATGATCCTGGAGTCCCGGGATCGAGTCCCACGTCGGGCTCCCTGCTCAGCAGGGAGTCTGCCTCTCTCTCTGACCCTCCCCCCTCTCATGCTCTCTGTCTCATTCTCTCTCTCAAATAAATAAAATCTTTAAAAAAAAAAAAAGACACCAATACCAGGGAGGCAATCTCTCTCATGCTTCCCAAATACAATCAGCCACCAAATTGATCCCACTAACGATCCGCAAGCTGTACTTCCTTTGCTGGTGTAGTTCAAGCTTTAATGTCAGGTGGGACTGATGTAACAGCCTCCTAAGCTGTCCCCCTCCCTCCAGCCTTGCTGTCAACAATACTCAGTTTGAAATATCCAAAGTGAACTTTCTTTTTGCCCAGCCTGAAATGCCTTTCAGCTGAGGGGACAACTCTTCCTAATCTCAGCTCCTCTACCACAAGGATCTGAATGACAAACTGGAACGATATAACAACTACCATTTCTAAGTGTGTAGGAATTCTTTTTTTTTTTTTCCTTTCTATTATTGATTTCCAATTTGGGTCTATTATTGTCAGAGAATGTACTCTGTGTGATTTCAATTCTTTTAAAATTTGTTGAGGTTTGTTTGTTGGTCCAGGAGATGATCTAGCTTGATGAATATTACATAGATATTGGGGGGAAAATGTACTTTGTTGTCGTTGGGTGGAGTGCTATATTTATGTCATATAGATCCTGTTTATTGTGTTATTCAGATCTCCTATATCCTTGCTTGTTTTGTCTCTAGTAATTTTATCCCTTTCTAGGCAGGGGAGTGGTGTTGAAGGCCCCAATTATAATTATGGATGTGGTTATTTCTCCTTTCAACTCCATCAGTTTTTTGCTTCATGTACTTTGAATCTCTGTTGTTTGGTCCGTACACATTTAGGATCATTACGACTCCCCAGTGGATTGATCCTTTTATCATTATGTAATGCCTCTTTCTGTCTCTTAACAATTTCCTTTGCTCTGATATCTACTTTCTTGGATATTGTAACCACAGGTATACTTAGTGTCTTGGTGATACTTCACCCTGTATTCACTCCTAGGAGTTGTATTGATGTCCACCCCTCCCCCTGCAAATACTCCCTGCTAACATATATAATTCGCCATGTGGAAAGATTTGGAAATTTTCTGGCATCTACAGAAGTAAGAGTCCCAATTCTCTCTCCCACAGTGGATTCACTAAGGGTATTTTATTTTTGCCACATTCAACTGAAACAGTGTAACAGCAGATAATAATACTAGTGGTTTGAGTAAGCAGTGGGGGGAGGATTAAGGTACCTAGACTGGTAGAAAACAGCTTCCTTTTGGGTTCTAATATTTAAGGCTCTCTCGGTTTGTGTGTTGTACATTTTGTACCTAAATTACTCCATGCTGTCTCAGGGCACACTTATGAGTAAAAATCTGTTCACTACTGATCCCTCCATGATGTAGTGATTACAACCACGCCTCAGATTAATTCCTCTGGGGAGTCATTGCTTTCAGTGTGTGACCTTGCTGTCAGGACAATCCTGTACTCACCACCTTTGGGACCTTCCCTGTGTGGCACTGGAAGTGGAATTAAACATGGGTAGAGCATTTGACCCTGAAATGCCAATGGCTCAGTCCTCAAAACTTGGAAGCAGCCTGGAGTGCTCTCTCTCTCTCTTTCTCTCACTCCACATCCAACTGATCAGGAAATTCTCTTGCCTCCTCTCTCCAGTACATCCAGAATCTAGCCACTTCTCACCACAGCCATTATTAACCACCCTGGCCAAGACACCAACGTCTATATCCTAGATTATACTGCCTTCCAGCTGGTTCCTCTACTTTCATCCTTGTTCCCTTACTGTCTGTTTTCAATCCAACAGCAGAACATAATACAAATCATTTAACTCCTCTGCTCAAAACAATGGGTTGAAGCCCATCAACATGTTAAAAAGCCATGAGTTCATAATGATACTAAACAACAATAACAACAACAGAGAGAAACCTTATTAGTGACCTTTGGAGAATGTCAGGAAACCAACTGATTTTCATAAAAATCCACCAATGAAAGGAAAAACTCAAATATTAAGAAGAATAATAATAGTCCATGGTCAACATATGGTGTATGGGGCGTCAGAGTCATCTTTGAGAACTGACATTACTTCAGAAATAATGTTGTCAAGGAGAAAGTGTTAAAAGTGAGCTACCTAACAGCTACAGCAATCCCCAGACTGACCAACTAAGTCTAAACAGGGCCTGAGACCTCCCTCATCAAGATGATTCAGACAAGAGCAATCTCAAGCATAGCCTTGTTTTGGGAATCTCATAGGACAGTGGGCATGTGATTAAAAAGCCAGAGAGACCACGCACACACACGTGTGCACACACGCATATCCACTTACTGAAGTGTTGCCTCTCAGCATGATCCCTGTCTCACTGTCATACCAAAAACAAAGGCAACAACAGGAGTATGGGAAATCAGCTGGTGCCTCTCACCCAGGCTACCTGGGTTCCCCCTCAGTCTCTACCACAGTATTAACTGATCCTCCCACGAAGAAACAGTTGTGAGTATCCTTTATGACATCATGCGTGTTCACATGGCTACTTCCTGTGTCAGTTTGGAATTCTGCCTACATCATTGCTATGTCGTTGAGTACATGGTAATGGCATCCCTGCTATGGTAGGGAAAGAACAGGGTGAGAAGTAAAACAACACTTGCCTAATGGCAACCAACATTGGCTCAGTATTGGGCAGACTCACTAGAGTTCTTTGACCTCCTCACAGAAGTCCAAAAACGATTGTATCCACAGTCCCTTTCCAGATCATGAATATTAGGCTCACAGGGGTTAGGTACCTTTCCCAGGATTTCTCAGCCAAGTCAGTGGTGGAACAGAAGTTGTGTCCTCACCTATTGGTCTGCTTCCACATCCTAAGTGTTCCTCTAGCTAGTGTGCTGGTTCTCCTTTAATGGTGGACTTTCAGGTCTCAAGGACAGATTTCTGTGAGCAGACCAGGGATGATGTTTTGTGAGAAGGAGTTAGTTATTCTTGCTTGGGTGGGTACAGGTGCCTTGGACCAAGTGGAGATATGGGTCTTGAACTAGATGGATAAATCTGTTTGGATCACAGTGTTTGCAGATTAGGAGTCACTTCAAGGTGGCAGTGTCTGGCATATAATGGGGCTTAATTAGTATTTGTTAAATGAATGTAGGCAATGTAGATTTGTGATCAACAAAGCCACTTTTGAGAATCCATACATCTCAATAATTTCTACCCATATCTACTTATTCCAGAAAAAAACTGGGCTGCAGAACTGTTTCACAACCTGCTTGTAAAACTACCATGTGTTGAATTTGTCTTTTGCAAAATTAGTCTTTTTTATTAGTGTACAGTTAGAACTAGAGCTAATTACCCACCTCTTGGTTAATGCTAAAACTACTGCTTTTCTGATCTGAGGAGGCTTTTTAAAAAAATTTTATTTTATTATGTTAGTCACCATACATCATTAGTTTTTGATGTAGTGATCCAGGGTTCATTGTTTTCATATAACACCCAGTGTTCCATGAAGTACGTGCCCTCCTTAATACCCATCACTGGCTAACCAATCCCCCCACCCCCCTCCCCTCTAAAACCCTCAGTTTGTTTCTAAGAGTCCATAGTCTCTCATGAGGAAGGGAGGCTTTTGCAATCTGGTGGCAGAAATGAGGAGAAGCTTTCCTTAAATCCAACAGATATAGCTTCTTGGGTGCCTGGTATGTGTAGGAAGAATGTTCTGGACCTACATGTATGTCTGTGAGTGCTCAGCTTTGTGACAGCAGTATGGTCCTTGTATTAGAGGAAAGCAAGAGTGTGTGAATGAGCATGTGTGTATGCATGGGCATGTGTTGATATTATCTGTTTTACATTTGTATAATTAGATTACAGATACATGTATTTCAAATCATGTTAGAAAGTGCATTGCCACACAAAACAGGACCCTAAAGTACATTTTCTTTTCATGTATTATATACTATATATACCCAATACTTGCTTCTTGTTTTTAATATGCCCTTTAATTTTTTTTTACATCTTGGCATTTTAATATTTGAATTGATTTTCAAATTTGAAGTGTTAGAATTCTTTATACAAGGTATTTTTAATGGTGGAAGCCAAATTACCAAGTGGAGCATGGCTTGGGATTTAGGACAGTTCCAAGTTTTGATTCTGTGCTTTACAGCTTCCCAGAAGAAGCACATCATATTTTAAATTATAAGAGACAATTTCCTAAGGATATTTACACCTATATACTTCTCCACTAACAGTGCAGGAGGATCTAATTTCCTACAGTATGCTTAACCATTCAGAAGTCATTCTTACACTTTGACCCAGACATTTCACTTTAAAATATTCTATGCTGAAATATATACTTATAATTATATGACTGTGTTTTATAGGCTCTTTGACACAGAAAGACAATGGGATCAGGGAGTGGCCGATATTGACAGAAGAGGGGTAGAAATGATTGTCCCTCAAATCAAGGATGGGAAAGAAGGGGCATGGGTACCTGACATACAGAGCAAAAAGTCCAAGGGATGGATGTATGGGCCAGAAAGATGAGGATGATCATTAGGAAGAGAATGAAACACAAATGGAAAAAGTCTATGAGGAACTGAATTCATCCTGGCAATATACACCTCTCTGGAAACCGTCCTTTCTTTCCATGTATAACTTGTCTGTCTCTGCTACTTCATCTTCAAGCTGAATACCAGAGAAATAGTTCCCACACAGTCTGAGAAAAAAGAGATCATACAGGGCGCCTGGGTGGCTCAGTTGGTTAAGCGACTGCCTTCAGCTCAGGTCATGATCCCAGGGTCCTGGGATCGAGTCCCACATTGGGCTCCCTGCTCTGCGGGAAGCCTGCTTATCCCTCTCCCACTCCCCCTGCTTGTGTTCCCTCTCTCGCTGTGTCTCTCTCTGTCAAATAAATAAAAATCTTAAAAAAAAAAAAAAGAGATCATACAGGGGAAGAGCATACAGTGATGAGTCTCTTGGACAGAAGGTTAGAGTTAAGGTCATGTTGGTCCCAGACACCACAGTCAATATTGCCCACTTTGGGTACCATCCCAGTGCTCATTTCAGCCCTAACACAGAGTCATACATCATTGGTTATGGGCATAGGGTTAGAGGTCAGATCAATGAGGGTTTGAATCCTGGTGCTAAATTCTATGGTCCAGGGAAAGTAACTTTGACTTCATGGTGACTCACCTTATTTTTTTTCCCTTAAATTGAAAATAGTAACAGTTTTGCCTCATAGTTGTGAAAATTGAGTTAATATATGGAAATACATGGAAAACACCTGGAGAAATGCCTGTGACCAAATAAACACTGTAAGTAAGTTAGCTATTATTAGGTCAGTACTTAGTACAACATCTGGTGTTTAGTAAAGGATGAATGGGTGTTATTTGCATTCATTGTTATTAGTCCTCTGGGAAACGAGAAGGAAAACAGATGGGTGTATGGGAGAAGATTGTGGTGTCAGCTATTAATGTATTTTATAAAGTAGCAACAGTAAAACAAGATAGCCTTAGTGTGAAATTATCTGACATTTATCTGATTAAGAGAACCAAAATAAAAAGCTTACACTCTGAAATAGGCATACAGACTGATTTGAAAGGGGGCTTACATGCTGAGTTCCAGTATTTTTGCTAAAAATGTATCATTATTTTAAAAAGTGTGGGGCATCTGGGTAGCTCAGTTGGTTAAGTGTCTGACTCTTGAGTTTGGCTCAGGTCATGATCTCAGAGTTGTGAGATCAAGCCCCATGTCAGGCTCCATGCTGCTTAAGATTCTCTCTCTCCCTCTCCCTCTGCCCCTCCCTCCCACTTATGTTCTCTTTCTCTCTATAAAAAAATGATTCAAGTTTAAGTGGTAGGCTCAAAAAACAAGATAGAATACTCCTGACACCTTATGACACTTTGTGAAAGAAAAAAAAGTCAGGATACAAAATTGTGTATTACAGAGTGATGTCAGCAACATGGTTGACCAGGAAGCTACAGGCCTTCCTTCCCCAACAGAGACATTGAATTAACAACAACATATGAACCAGAATACCTCTGTAAAGATTCTGGAGATCAACTGAGAAAATACAGCTTTCAAGCCCTTATAAAACCAAGAAGGGATTTTAGCTAAAGGGGTAGTAAAATTCATGTTGTTTTGCAGGATTGATCATGCCCCTCTGTCTTTGTGACACACCATAGAACAACTGGGAGGAAGCCGCCCATATTCCTTCCTTCCCTTGGGATGGAAACAAGAGTGGACCATATATCCAACATTCTGGCTTGTTAGGGGACTGATCCAGGATGAATTTGTCTTGTTTAAATTAGAAAATTTACTGGGCTTGCATAAAGTTTAGAAAGTGCTGAAAACAGAGGTGAGCAGTAAATTGGAACTGCGGTTTCACAGGCAGATGCCAGGGAGAGCAAGAGACCAGAAAATGTATGAAAGGTCTTAGAGCTTCCAGCAAGGTTGACCTTAGTGAAGGTCATCCCCTGCATGAAGCCTGTACACAACAACTGGTGGAGTTGGTTGCTTTTTCAAATGCCCAAGTATTAGCAAAATTTACAAGTCCTACAAAGAAACAGGGAAATATGGTCCAGTTAAAAGAATAAAATAAAACTCCAGAAACTGACTGTAAAATAAAAAGATCTGTGAGCTGTGTGACAAAGAATTTAAAATAACGATCCTAAAGATGCTCAATAAGCTAAAAATGAAAACAGACAGACAACTGGATGAAACAGGAAAATGATGTCTGAACAAAATGAGAACATCAACAAAATGATAGACACTACAAAAAAAGCAAAAATTCTGGAGCTGCAAGATACAAGAACAACTGAAAAATTTGTAAGGGTTTCAACAGTAGAATTGGTCAGGCAGAAGAAATAATCAGTGAACATGAAGACAGATCATTTGAAATCACTGAGTCAGAGGACCAAAAAGATAAAAGAATAAAGAAAAGTAAGGAGACCTATGGGACTTATGAGGCATTATAAAGAAGAACAATATATGCATTGGGGGAATCCCAGAAAGAAAAGAGAAAGGGGCAGAGAGCTTATTTGCAAAAATAATGGCCCAAACTTCCCAAATCTGAGGAAAGACATGGACATGATGATTCAAGAAGCTGAAGAAACTCCAATTAGGATAAATTCAAAAAGAATCACACTAAATTACATTATCAAATTGTCTAAAGTCAAAGACAAGGAGAGAATCTTGTAAGCATCAAGAGAAAAGCAATTCATCATGTACAAGGGAACTTTTTATATGATTACCAGTTGATTTGTCAACCAAAATGTTGCAGGCTAGAAGGGAGTGAGATGATATATTCTAAGTACTGAAGTAAAAAAAAATAACTGTCAATAAAGAATACTGTATCTGGCAAATTGTCTTTAACAAATGAAGGAGAAATTAAAACTTTTCCAGATAAACAAAAGCTGAGGGAGTTCATTCTCACTAGAATTGTTCTACAAGAAATACTAAAGGGAGTCCAAGCTAAAATAAAAGAATTGTAGACAGAAACACTAAGCTGTATGAAAATATTAGATTCTGCAGTAAAGGTAAATACATGGACAAATATAGTAACCTGTACTATTGTAATTTTGGTGCATTAAATGACAATGAGAATTTAAATGACAGAAATATTTTTAAAAACCTATAAGTCTATGTTAATGAATATACAATATATAAAGATGTAATGTGCAACCTCAATAGCATAAAGTAGGGGAGGTGGAGGTGTAAAGCAGTAAAGTTTTTGTATGCAATTGAAGTTAAATTTTTATCAATTTAAAACAAATGTTATAATTTTTAAAAAAGATTTTATTTATTCATTTGAGAGAGAGAGATAGAGAGAGAGAGAGAGAATGAGCAGGGGGAGAGGCAGAGGGAGAGGGAGAAGCAGGCTCCCTACTGAGCCAGGAGCCCAATGTGGGACTCAATCTCAGGACCCTGGGATCATGACCTAAGCCAAAGGCAGATGTTTAACCATCTGAGCCACTCAGGCGCCCCAATAACTTTAAGATGTTTTATGTAATTACCACATAGATTTTATGTGATAACCACAAAGAAAATATCTATAGAATATATGCAAAAGCAAATGAGAAGGGAATCAAAACATATCATTACAAAACATCAATTAAATACAGAGGAAGACAGTGAGAGAGGAAAGTAGGGACAAAAAAGCTACAAGACATACAGAAAATAATGAACAAAATGGCAATAGTAAGTCCTTTCCCATCAGTTATTACTTCAAATGTAAATGGATTTATCTCCCCAATCAAAAGACATAGATTGCCTGAATGGATTGAAAAAACAAGATCCAACTATATGCTCTCTACAAGAGATTCACTTTAGATCTAAGGACATACATAAGCTGAAAGTGAAAGGGTGGAAAAAGATATTCTATGCAAATGGTAACCAAAAGAGAGTCACAGTGGCTATACTAATACCAGACAAAATATACATTAAGTAAAAAACTGTCAGAAAAGACAAAGAAGGACATTATATAATAGTGAAAGGATCAATTCAGCAAGATGATATAAAAATTATTTATGTATGTATGCACTAAACTACAGAGTTCCTAAATACATGAAGGAATCTTTGATAAAATTGAAGGGGGAAATAAACAACAACACAATAATAGTAGGAGACTGTAATACCTAACTTTCAGTAATGGACAGAACATCCAGATGGAAGATCAATAAGGAAATAGAAGACTTAAGCAGCAGTATAGATTAATTGGGCCAAATAAACATATACGAAACACTCCCCCAAGAACAGCATACATGCTTCTCAAGCACACATGGGACATTCTCCAGGACTGCATGTAAGCCCACAACGTAAGTCTTAACAAACTCAAGAAGACTGAAATAATACAAATATCTCTTCCAATCACAATGGAATGAAACTAGACATCAATACTATGAGGAAAACTGGAAAATCCATGAATGTATTGAAATTAAACAACACACTCATAAACAACCCACGGGTCAAAGAAATTACAAAGGAAATTAGAAACTACTTCTAGACAAATTAAAATGAACATAAAACATACCAAAACTTATGGGATGAAGCATAAGCAGTGCTAACAAGGAAGTTTATAGTTTTTTTTTTTTTAAGATTTTATTTATTTATTTGACAGAGAGAGACACAGCGAGAGAGGGAACACAAGCAGGGGGAGTGGGAGAGGGAGAAGCAGGCTTCCTGCCAAGCAGGGAGCCCGATGTGGGGCTTGATCCCAGGACCCTGGGATCATGACCTGAGCCGAAGGCAGCCGCTTAACCGACTGAGCCACCCAGGTGCCCCAAGGAAGTTTATAGTTTTAAATGTGTACATTAAAAAGATGAAAGATCCCAAATCAACAACATACTTTTATACTTCAAGAAATTAGAAAAAGGCCAAGCTAAACCCAAAACTAACAGAAGGAAGGAAATAATTCAGTAAGAGCAAAGATAAATGAAATAGAGAAGAGATAAACAATAGAAAAAATCAACGAAACTTTAGAGTCGGGTTTTTGAAAAGATAAACAAAATTGACAACCCTCTAGTTAGATTCACTAAGAAAAAAATAAAGATCCAAATAACTAAAGTCAGTAATGAAAGAGGGACATTACAACTGATACTACAGAAATGGAAAGTATTATAGGAGTATGTTATGAACAATTGTATGCTAACAAATTGGAAAACCTAGAAGAAATAAATTCCTAGAAAAACACAAACTACCAAGATTGAATCATAACCAAAATAGAAAATCTGAACAGATCGATAGTAAGGGGAGTGAATCAATTATCAAAAACCTCCCAACAAGGTAAAGCCCAGGGCCAGATGCCTTTCACTGGAGAATTTTATCAAATATTTAAAGAATGAATGCCAAATGAAACCTGTCCAAAAAACTGAAGAAGGAGTATTTCCAAGCTTATTCTAGGAGACCAGCATTACCCTTATACCAAAGCCAGACAGACACTACAAGAAAACTATAGGCCAATATCCCTGGTGAATATTGATGCAAAATCCTCAACAAAATATGAGCAAACCAAATATAACAGCACATTAAAAGGTTTATACACCATGACCAAGTGCAAGTTATCCATAGGATGCAAGAATAGTTCAACATGTGAAAATCAATCAATGTAATAAACTACATTAACAGAATGAAGGACAAAAACAGATAATCACAGTTATGCAGAAAAACATTTTACATAATTCAACACATTTTCATAATTAAAAAAAACACTTGACAAAATAGGAATAGAAGGAAACACCACTAATCAGCAGAGGGATACAAATAAAAACCACAGTGAGCTATCACCTACACCTGTTAGGATGGCTACAAAAAAAAACCCAAACAGAGCAAGTGTTTGTGAGGATGTGAAGAACTGGAAGCCTCGTGCACTGTTGGTGGAAATGCAAAACAATATAGCCTTTATGGAAAATAGCATGGAGATTCCTCAAAAAATTAAAAATAGAACTACCATACGACCCAACAATCCCAATTCTGGTTGTATATTATGAATTGAAAGTGGAGTCTCAAAGAGATATTTGCACATGCATGTTCATAGCACTATTCATAAACAACCAAGAGGTAGATGGTAAAATGTTCACTGATGGATGAATGGATAAAAAAATTTTGGTATATACATACAATAAGATATTATTCAACCTTAAAATGGAAGAAAATCCTGTCACATGTTACAAGATGGATGCACCTTGAAAATATTATGCTAAATGAAATAAGCTGGTCACAATAAGACAAATACTGTATGATTCCACTCTTACGATGTATCTTAGATAGTCAAATTCATAGAAACAGACAGTAGAATGGTGGTTATCAGGGGTTGGGGGAAAGGGCAAGGAGAACCTGCTTGTTTAATATAGTTTCAGTTTTGTAAGATGAAAAAGTTCTGAAGATTAGTTTCACAACAATGTGAGTATACTTAACAGTACCGAACTATATACTTAGAAATGGTTATGATGGTAAATTTTATGTACTGTGTTTTTTACCACAATTTTTAAAAATGTACATTATAATACATTATTCAGAAATAAATATTAGTGAAAGTTTGTTTTGATTTATAAATATAAACATAATGAAGTCAAGGTAAAAGAACATAAGAATGTCAACTGTGTTTAAAAATGGGTGATTGGAATGCAGACATTATACTTTCATGTCCATGCTTCACTACTATACACGGGTGGGTTGAGGTTTTGTCAGGTGCTTGGGGGGAAGCACTACTCCTATTGACTCATTACACAGCACAATAGAAATAATTTATTATTGATAATCAGATCCCCCTGTCTTCTCTCTGATTAATAAGCTGCAACAATTTGGACGATTCACCCAATTTATCCTGATCCCAAATTACTTATATGTAAAAATCAGGGATTAGAGCTAACCACCACCTTGATCAAATATAAAGCATATACCACATGCATATATACCATAGCAAATTAGTCTCTTTTTCTCTCATCTCCATGTAAACCTTGATCTGCATTCTGTCACTACATATTCATTTTGCCTGCTCTAGAATCTCATATAAATGGAATCATACACCCTGCATGCCTTTGTGTCTGGCTTCTTTAAGTCAGCACAATGTTTTTGAGATCCGCCGATGTTTTTGCTTTTTTTTATTGCTGAGTAATATCCCATCACATGTATCTGTATACCTTTGATATTATTTTAATGAGATTTCAGGAAGAAGTGAAAGTAAATCTTTATGTTAAATCAGCCATATTTCTTGATCAGTTTTCTGTTCTTTTATAATGGATATAACTTCTTCCTTTATCACTCTTTTATCTCTCTAGAAAATATTATCTTAAGGTCTTGTTCAGCTTTTTCTGTTTTTTTTTTTTTTATTCCCTTAGTGCAAATCATTTGATTTGTTGAGTTTGTTCTGTCTCTTCCATCCTTACCTTGGGTTGTAATTGTCTCCTGCAAAGAAAGCTTCACTGCCAAGTCAGCACTGTGCTCATGGGAACTTGGCTTTCATCTGCACCTTGTTTATTACTATTGGCATATTATATGTATTTATTAATGTAATATCATTATTCCAAAACCACAAGTATAAAATTTTCAAATGAAATATTGTTAAATACTTACACTGTCGTCATTTAAATCATTTAGGTAGTTCTGAACTTGTTCACACACTAGAGCTACTTGGGGAGATAGAAAAAAGAGGGAGGAGTTAAGATGGCAGAGTAGTAGGGGGACATTTAGCTTGCCTCATCCCTCGAACACAGCTAGATAAATACCAAATCATTCTGAACACCCAAAAAATTGATCGGAGGACTGAGAGAACAAAACTGCACATCTATAGGTAGAAAAATGACCACCTGTGGAAGGTAGGAGCTGCAGAGAGTTGATCTGGGGGAGAAAAGACTGTAGGTCCTGTGAAGTGGAGGGAGCCTTGATCACAGAGAGGAGGGAGAGGGGGAGAGAGAGAGAAGCAGCAGGTAGGGGATTACACAAGAAAAATTCTTCCCCAAAACCACTGACTGGGAAAAGAGGGGGGGACTGACTATCACAAGTTATTATAAGCAGCAGAGTGCAAAGTCTGAAATTTTAGAATTCTGAGCCATCACCGGGGTCATGCCTAGTGGGCTTAGCGGTGCTCCTGTGCGGAAGGAGGGCAGAGACCCGGGAGTGGGCATCGTGGTCTGAGGATCCCCTGGGTGGCATGGGGAGAAACAATTCCCCTTCTTTGGAGTGAATTTGGGAGTGGTGACACAGCCTCTCCAGGGACAAAAGAACTGGCAGTGCCAACGTGCTGCCCTATTCCCTAGCATAGGAACCAAGACACCAGCTGAGGGCAGAAAACCTTGGTGCTGACTTTTTGCTGCACTTTACCATAATCTCTGAACTGCAGTGTGGTTGTGTCACCACTTCTCTGGAACAAACCTGCAAACCAGAAAAGTGCAGTGAGACCCTCTCCCAGAGGACCAGTGCAGGTCCAGGCCATGTGGGTTCCTAAAATTTGGAGTTTTGAAACCCAGCTGCATGCCTGAGGTAAAACACAGGAGTACTTTGCCATCTGGCAGGCAAATAGCTCAGACAGAGACAGGGTGAAGGCATGGATCTGACAGAAGCCAGGGACACAAGATGGGTGATTGTTTGTTCTTCTGTGAAGAGTGACAGGTGCAAACTCCCTGCTCCAGGGACAAGAGAGTGGAACAAGGCCATTCCCCATCCCCACCCATCAGCACTGAAAGCCTTCAGTGAGCAACACAGTGCCCCCAGTGGAGGCTGGAGCTGCTTATGCCAAACCCCGCCCCCCTGCACCCTGCAGGAGCATCTTTCCTAGGCAAGTTCTTCTGGAATCAGCTCAGCAGGCCCCACCCCTAGAAGACCAGCACAAACCCCTCATAAGCACCAAGTTTACTGTGCTAGAGTGCTGCAAAGCTTCAGCTCTGGGGGAAATAGGATCTAGCTTCTTTTAACAAGCAGACCAAAAGACACCTAGTTAAAACTTGCCACACAGTGGACAAGGTCCAAACACTCCCCACTGCAGGCAAAAAAGAAACTCTGCAGAGGACTGACCTGAGGGTAGGAGCAGCCAAAACACTGGAGCAGGGTACATATAGGACATTTTTTTTTTTTTGGCCCTCTTAATATAGCCATTACTCTCAGGAGCAGGAATATAACAGGCTTTCCTAACAATCACACACAAAAAACAGTGACCTAGACAAAATAACAAGACAGAGGAATTCACCCCAAAAGAAATAACAGAAAGAAGTAAAGCCAGGGATTTAATCAATACAGATATAAGTAAGATGTCTGAACCAAAATTTAAAACAACAGTTATAAGGATATTACCTAGGCTTGAAAAAAGCATAGAAGACACTAGAGGATCACTTACTGCAGAGATAAAAGAACTAAAAACTAGTCAGGCTGAAATAAAAAATGCTATAACCGAGACGCAAATCTGACTAGATGCCATGACAATGAGGTTGGATGAAGCAGCGGAATAAATCAGTAATATAGAAGATAAAATTATGGAAAATAATGAAGCTGAAAAGAAGAGGGAAAGAAAGGTATTGGATCACAAATGTAGATGTAGGGAACTCAGCAACTCCTTAAAGGTTAATAACATTCATATCATAAGAATCCCAGAAGAAGAAGAGAGAAAAAGGGACAGAAGGTTTATTTGAGCAAATTACACCTGAAAACTCCTAATCTGAGTAAGGACATAGACATTGAAATCCAAGCACAGAGAACTCCCATTAAATTCAACAAAAGCTGGCCATCACTAAGACCTATCATAGTCAAACTCACAAACTACACAGACAAGGAAAGAATGCTGAAAGCAGCAAGGGAAAAGAAGTCCTTAACCTGCAAGGGAAGACAGATCAGGTTGCAGCAGAACTGTCCACAGAAACTTGGCAGGCCAGAAGTGAGTGCCATGATATATTCAACATGCTGAATGGGAAAAATATGCAGCCAAGAATACTTTACCTGGCAAGGCTGTCATTCAGAATAGAAGGAGAGATAAAGAGTTTCTCAGATAAATAAAAACTAAAGGAATTCATGACCACTAAACCAGCCTTGCAAGAAATACTAAAGGTGACTCTGAGTGGGGAAAAAAAGACCAAAAGCAACAAAGACTAGAAAGGAACAGAGAACATCACCAGAAATATTTTCTTTTTGAGTCTACATGGAACAATCTCCAGAATAGATCACATACGGGGTCACAAATCAAGCCTCAAAAAGTACAAAAAGTTCAAGATAATAGCATGCATATTTTCAGACCACAATGCTATGAAACTTGAAGTCAACCAAGAAAAAAATTTGGAAAGACTACAAATACATGGAGGTTAAAGAACGTCTTAGTAAGGAACGCATGGGTTAACCAGGAAATTAAAGAAAAAATTAAAAAAATACATGGAAGCAAATGAAAATGAAAACACAACAGTTCAAAACCTTTGGGATGCAGCAAAGGCAGTCCTAAGAGGGAAGAATATTGCAATACAGGCCTATCTCAAGAAGTAAAAAATGTCTCAGATACACAACCTAACCTTACACCTAAAGGAGCTAGAAAAGGAACAGCGAATGAAACCTAAAGCCAGCAGAAGAAGGGAAATAATAGATTAGAACAGAAATAAATGATATAAAAACAAAACAAAACAAAAACCCACAGTAGAACAGATCAACAAAACTAAGAGCTGGTTCTTTGAAAGAATTAATAAAATAGGTAAACTCCTAGCCAGACTTACCAAAAAGAAAAGAGAAAGCACCCAAATAAAATCATGAGAGAAAGAGGAGAGATCACAATCACAGAAATGCAAAAATTATAAGAGAATATTATATAAAATTATATGCCAACAAACTGGGCAATCTGGAAGAAATGGACAAATTTCTAGAAACATACAAACTACGAACACCGAAACAGGAAGAAATAGAAAATTTGAACAGGCCCATAACCAGCAAAGAAATTGAATCAGTAATCAAAAATCTCCCAGCAAACAAAAGTCCAGGCCAGATGGCTTCCCAGGGAATTCTACCAGACATTTAAAGAAGAGTTAATACCTATTCTTCTCAAACTGTTCCAAAAAACAGAAACAGAAGAAAAACTTCCAAACTCATTCTACAAGGCCAGCATTACCTTGATTCCAAAACCAGACAAAGACCCCACTAAAAAAGAGAATTACAGGCCAGTATCCCTGATGAATATGGATGCAAAAATTCTCAACTAGCAAATTGATCCAACAGTACATTAAAAGAATTATTCACCACTATCAAGCGGGATTTATTCCTGGGCTTCAGGGATGGTTCAATATTCACAAATCAATCAATGTGATACACCACATTAATAAAAGAAAGGATAAGAACCGTATGATCTTATTAGATACAGAAAAAGCACTTGACAAAGTACAACATCCATTCTTGATAAAAACACTCAACAAAGTAGGTATACCTCAACATCATAAGGGCCATATATTAAAGACACACAGATATATTATCATCCTCAATGGGGAAAAACTGAGAGCTTTTACTCTAGGGTCTCAAACAAGACAGGGATGTCCACTCTCACTGTTACTATTTAACATAGTACTGGAAGTCTTTGCCTCAGCAATCAGACAACAAAAAGAAATAAAAGGAATCCAAATCAGCAAGGAAGAAGTCAAATTTCACTCTTTGCAGACAACATGATACTCTATGTAGAAAACCCAAAAAACTCCACCAAAAAACTGGTAGAACTAATACATGTATTCAGCAAAGTTACAGGATATAAAATCAATGTACAGAAATCTGTTGCATTTCTATGCACCAATAATGAAGCAGCAGAAAGAGAAATCAAGGAATCGATCCCATTTATAATTGCACCCCAAACAATAAGATACCTAGGAATAAACCTAACCAAAGAGGTAAAAGGTCTGTACACTGAAAAATATAGAACACTAATGAAAGAAAGTGAAAAAGACACAAAGAAATGGAAAAACATTTCATGTTCATGGATTGGAAGAACAAATATTGTTAAAATGTCTATACTACCTAAGGAAATCTACACATACAATGCAATCCCTAGCAAAATACCAACAACATCTTTTAAAAACCTAGAACTAACTATCCTAAAATTTGTATGGATCCACAAAAGACCCCGAATAGCCAAAGGAATTTTGAAAAAGAAAACCAAAGCTGGTGGCATCAAAATTCTGGACTTCAAGCTATATTATAAAGCTGTAGCCATCAAGACGGTATGGTACTGGCACAAAACCAGACACATAGACCAATGGAACAGAATAGAAAACCCAGAAATGAACATACAACTATAGGGTCAACTCGTCTTTGACAAAGCAGGAAAGAACATCCAATGGAAAAAGATAGTTTCTTCAAATGGTGCTGGGAAAACTGGACAGCAGCACGCAGAAGCATGAAACTGGAACACTTTCTTATCTTATACCATACACAAATATAAATTCAAAATGGATGAAAGACCTAAACATGAGACAAGAAAGCATCAAAATCCTAGAGGAGCACACAAGGAGCAACCTCTTTTACCTCGGCCGTAGCAACTTGTTACTAGACATGACTCTACTAGACAGGACTCTAGAGGCAAGGGAAACAAAACCAAAAATGAACGGTTGGGACTTCATCAAGATAAAAAGCTTTCACACAATGAAGGAAACAATCAACAAAACTAAAAGGCAACCTATGGAATTGTAGAAGATATTTATAATATGGCATATCTGACAAAGGATTAGTATCTAAAATCTATAAAGAACTCTCAAACTCAACACCCAAAAAACAAATAATCCAGTTTAGAAATGAGCAGAAGACATGAATAGACATTTTTCCAAAGATGACACCCAGATAGCCATCAGACACATGAAAAGATGCTCAACATCACTCATCATCAAGGAAATACAAATCAAAACCACGATGAGATACCACCTCACCCTGTCAGAATGGCTAAAATTAAAAACACAGGAAACAATAGATGTTGGTGAGGATGTGGAGAAAGGGGTCCCTCTTATACTGTTGGTGGGAATATAAACAGAGGTGCAGCCACTGTGGAAAACAGTATGGAGGTTTCTCAGAAAGTTAAAATAGAACTACCCTAAGATACAGCAATTGCACCACTAGGTATTTACCCAAAGGATACAAAAATACTGATTTGAAGGGGCACACAAACCCCTATGCTTATAGCAGCATTATCTACAATAGCTAAACTATGGAAAGAGCCCAAATGTCCATCAACTGATGAATGGATAAAGAAGAAGTGGTATATACACAGAGTGGAATATTACGCAGCCATCAAAAAGAATAAAATCTTGCCATTTGCAATGATGTGGATGGAGCTAGAGTGCATTATGTTAGGTGAAATAAGTCAGTCAGAGAAAGACAAATATGATATGATTTTACTCCTATGTGGAATTTAAGAAACAAACAGATGAACATAAGGGAAAAATAGAGGGGAAAACAAATCATTAGAGACTCTTAATGACAGAGAACAAACTGAGAGATGATGGAGGGAGGTGGATGGGGAATGGGCTAAATGGGTGATGGGTATTAAGGAAGGCACTTTTTATGATGAGCCATGGGTGTTATATGTAAGTGATGAATCACTAAATTGTACTCCTGAAACCAATATTACACTATATGTTAACTAACTAGAATTTAAATAAAAATTTGAGAAAAAGAAATTTAAAAAAAAGGAAAAAATTCTAGCACCAGGGTATACCTACAACAATTAAAGCAGAATTGGAATCAGACTAGGCAACTACATTTTTTAAACTGTCCACATGACTGCAGTGTGCAACCAAGACTGAAAACTGTGTTAAAGCGTCAGGTTTTGGTTTATGCTTGCCAGGAGAGCCTAGGAATGATTTCCATCTCATTTGCTGATCTTCCACTCAGTGCTATTTTGGAGACCTAGTGATTCCATTAGCATAGAGCAGGGAATTGGCAAACTATGGCCCATGGACCAAACCTCTCCTGTGGCCTGTTTTTGTGGGCCCTGCAAGCTGAGAATGGCTTTTACATATTTGAATGGTTGAAAAATCAATCCCCACACCTGAGCCACAATACCATGAGCAAATGGACTACTGAGAAAAGACCCTAGAATGAAGTCACAATTGACTACGTAGTAAATCTTCCTGGGCTTAGCCAAAGGGACTTCCAGCCATTTACCAGTTACTATGCACTTGCTTTAAGGACACTTGCTCTAAGCCAGAGTTCAACAAATTTTCCTGGAAAGGGTCAGATCATAAATATTTGAGGCTTTGCAGGCTTTTCAGTTTTTGATAGAGCTATTCAAATCTGTTGTTGTCAACCAAAGGCTGCCATACATACAGCATGGCTCTGTTCCAGTAAAACTTTAAGTATGGCCACAGACATGAGAATTTCAAATAATTTTCATGTGTCATAAAATATTCTTTTAAATTGAAGAAATAGAAAATAATAATATAAGGGTTTTCTTTTTTAATATAAAGAGGATTCTTGACAAATAATGCATGAAAAGGCAAAATTACTGTTCAATCTTAATTAGTTATAGAAATGCAAAAAATTGGAAATAATAGCAAACCAAATCCTGGAATGGGTAAAACAGATAATACAACATAACAAAATTGTGTTTATCCCAAACTTGCAGTGTGGTTTAACATCAGGAGATCCATAATATAATCCATTACATTAATAAGATAAAGAAGCAGGAAAATGATAATCATCACAAAGATTTCATAAAAAAAGGACATAAACAAAATTTAATAACCAATCAAGATTAAACAACTCTCAGCTAACCAAGAATAGAGAGCTATTTCTTTAAACTGATAACATGTATTTTTTTTTTTTACAGATTTTATTTATTTATTTGAGACAGAGAGAATGTGAGAGAGAGAGAGAGCACATGAGAGGGGGGAGGGTCAGAGGGAGAAGCAGGCTCCCTGCCAAGCAGAGAGCCCAATGCGGGACTCGATCCAGGGACTCCAGGATCATGACCTGAGCCGAAGGCAGTCGCTTAACCAACTGAGCCACCCAGGCGCCCGATAACATGTATTTTTTTAAAAAGACTACAACAAACACCATACATAATTGTGAAACATTAAAAGCATTCCACTTTAACCAGAAGAGGCAAGGATGGCTCATATAATCAGTTCTTTTTTAAAAAGAATTTATTTAAGAGAGAGACAGAGCATGAGTGGGGGGAGGGACAGAGAGAGAAGGAAAGAATCTCAAGCAGACTCTGCACTGAGCACAAAGCCCAACGTGGGGCTCAATCTCACAACCCTTAGATCATGACCTAAGCCAAAATCAAGAGTCAGACGCTCAACCAACTAAGCCACACAGGCACCCCTCATATAATCAGTTCTGTTCAACATCTGACTGAGTCTCCCAGGCAGTGAATGAGTGCAGTTAACCAAAATAAATAAATGCATACATATATACATAAATTAATAAATGTGTAAGAGTGAAGAAACAAAACTGTCTTCATAAAAAATTCCAGAGAAATCTACAGAAAATTATAAGAATAGAGATTAACCAATTTATTGGATGTAATACTAATATATACAAAAGAATTGTACAAATAGAAAATAACATTTCATTGTGAATATACCATTTACAATAGCAAAAAGATTTGGTCTGTGAAATATTCTGTGAATTGGCTCACTTGGCAACTCTCAGTTGTAAACTCCATGATGTTCTGTTAAAGCAGCCTGAATGGACTAAGACACTACCTCTCTCTTTGATATTCAAATTGCATATTAGCACAGTTATCTTAAAAATATGACAATATAAAAATCCTTTTACCTTCATTTCTGTATGTTCCAAATTTCTCTGATGGAAGAACATATGTTTGTTGTTGCTGTCTTTCGGACATAGCGTTTTGTATATCAAACCTGGAAGTGCTGAAATGAGAGAAAAGGTAAAATGGATATCATATAATAAAAATATTACACATGACAATATTCTTTAACTGTCTATCAAACAATATTTCAAAATCCCACAAATGTAAACACAATCCTTTATTTGCTGAATTTTACTCATTCACTACCATCTATGTGATCTTTATGAAATGTATCACCCATAATTTTACTTAACATATTTTTCTTAAATAAATTTACTATTTTTTCCATATGAAGAACAGGAGGAAGGGAGAGAGTTTTCAAGGATTCTAAGAAGCAATGGTGAGAAAATCAGGAGGAAAATCAGAAGCTAATAGTGTCTGGTTGGATTAGTTTAAGCCATTTAGAAATCCCTAGCACAAAAATATATGCAACCAATGTGCACTTTGAAAAACTGTTGAACTACAAAGTAAATCTAAGAAAAACATTCTAAAACTTCATATAATGGCTACTGTCACACTTAAAAATATTTTTTGAGTATAGCTGAACTTCCACACTTTCATTGAAAAAATATCCAATTCTTTAAAAAAGTTTCTCTTCTTCCCTCTCTATACAAAATCAAAGAAGAAAGAGAAATTAAGATCAGATTTGGAATTATTTATACAAATTGGCATCTAGGGGTGCCTGGGTGGCTCAGTTGTTAAGCGTCTGCCTTCGGCTCAGGTCATGATCTCAGGGTCCTGGGATGGAGTCCCGGCATTCGGCTCCCGGCTCAGCAGGGAGCCTGCTTCTACCCCTCCCCCCCCACCCCGCTTGTGTTCCCTCTCTCGCTATCTCTCTCTGTCAAATAAATAAATAAAATCTTTAAAAAAAACCTGGCATCTAAGAGGTCTCTGGTGTCTTTGATAACAGCACGGTCAGACGATGGCAGAGGAGTCCAATACAGACAGCTAATACGGCAGGGAGATAATCAAGAGTAGGGCTTTAGTGTGGGGGTGCGGAAGAGGAATGGGAATGGAGTCCCACCGCGTTTCTAGAGACTGACCATTGAGAGAAGTACATGAACCCCTGCCGCATCCTCTCATGCCAATTCTCTGAGTAAATCCAGTATTTACCAGTGCCCAACCCACCTGAGTGCCACTTAACGCGGCAGGATATAAAAGTTGAGGGAAAGGATGGGATCTGAACCCGAGTTTCAGGAAATTTCTCCCTTTGCCAGGGTGCAGACCACAGTTCTAAAGGTCTTCTCTTTGTATAGGTCTGACTTCTAAGAAAGCTAAGTTGAGCCACACTTCAGGAGACTCCACACACTGAAAAGCACACTCGCACACGACCATAGGGGGGGCCATAGGGGGATCACGTGACTGCAGGATCCATGTAACCCACAGCTGTCGGGGGTCTACCTGACTTCCAGGTCCTTCACCGGCAGGGTCCACATGACAGAAAGATCTAAGTGACTTCAGCAGCCGTTGATATTCGAGCAACTGAGAAAGCTGAGCCTCACGTGACCAGAGGATATAGGTGACCAATGGCGATTGGGTAGTGCGGTGCTCACGTGACTGCCACGTAATGGTAGGAGTCACATGGCTGCTAACTCATAGATTTACAGTTTGGTAGCCCACGATCTCCATGTGATAGAGACAACCGAGCCTGACATCATCGGAAACAGGACACCCATGTGACTTTGAGAGCTGAGGCTTCCACATACCACTAGCTAGTAGGGGCCACATGACAGGAAAAATCCACATGATGGGTAGAATTTAAGAGTCCCTGATGCTGTAGTGACTTGAAGCTGAATCTACCACATGATCATAGTGGCAAGTGGTTCAGAGAGACCAGGTGAACTTAAGGTTTAGAAGCCCATGGTATTGACATGACCAGTATGTCTGGACCTGCCACGTAATTGTAGTGTCCACATGATGACAGTATTCATGTGACCACAGCTTTAGGAACCCACAATGTTCAAATGCTGGGTCAACTTTTTAACAGTTGGGTGCAATAACAGTAGTATTCTCCAATCTGCATATTTTAGGAGACCATTCTCTTCATGAGATCTGAGATTGCCCACATTCCTGGGCTCCTTAGTGATGGTGGTGGCTCCAAGTGACCTTCCCTAACACACAAGCTTGGGCTTTACCTACCCCACCCCTTTTTTAATGTGCTAATTCTATGTTATTTTTCTAATAATGCATGAGATTTAAAACATAAATTAATACATAGCAATGAAATGGGTCCTTCCTAAAACCATAACAATTGCCATATTGTGGAGATTACATCAAAAGCCTAAGGAGTGGTTACAGATAAGCATCGATGACTTAATTTCGTGCAAGTTTAAAGGAAATTAAAGCAAACCAAGTAAGTGAATTTTAGCTTTTAATTTGAAAAAAAGGTATAATAATTACTATGTGTCAAGGACTTAAAAATGTTAAATAATTTAATAGTTGTAATTCTATGGAGTAGGTACTATCTTTATTATTCAAATTTTCACAGATGAGGAAGTTGAAGCACAGATGTGTTAAGTCACTTGCCTAAAAAGTCAGAATTTATAGATGTCAAGTCAGGGATTACCTTCAGATACTCTGGATCCAAACTTTGTGTTCTGATCAACCACTAGATTCTCCAAAGAAAATTAATATTAATTCAGCCTTCCTTATTCAGACTAACTGGAAAGCCATCCTCAGTTTCTGAAAAGTTGAGATAATGGAGGACCTCTTTGAAATGCCATTTAAATAATTTCAAGTACTACCAGTAATTAGAACTAATCAAACAAAATTGAAACTTTAATTTTTAATTAAGGCCCTTAGATTTATTTTAATGTGTAAATATAATTGTAATAATATATGTAATATTCATTTATATAATAGGTGGTATATAATGTTAAGTGCTAGTTGAAAACATCTCCTTTTAAATAAATACCAAAAAGGGAAATATTGCGGAATTTAAACATAATACCTGGCCCTTGCTGGAATTACAAAAATTAAAAATGAGTGGAATATGAATTAGATATTACTATGTATATTAGATATACTTTGAACTTTCCTAGAAAGAACAGAGAAAGGGGAAGAATATACAATGTAGTTTTTTTTAAATTGCAGTTTTATGAACACCTCTTTTGCTGATTTGTGTGGAAAACTGAAGCTTTGTATGTATATCCACAATAAATTTGATGTGGCCTTTCTGGTTTGCTGATTTAGGAAACAATGCTATAAAAGCAATGGTATTATTTTGCTGGGTACCTGCAATATAGCATAGTTACATAAATAAGCTGAAGAAAATTCAACAGACCCAAATTTTGCACCAGGGCTGAATCTGAGTATTTTAGTAAGGAGGACAACAGACTCTGTGTTTGTATTTCTAAGACTACTGAAGGAAGTTGTGATTTTTTTTTTTTTTGATTGACTACAATTTGTGAAAATTGGTGTTCTGTAGATAATTTTGAAAAATCATTTATGGGACACATGTAAATGCAGGCTATGAAAATGGAGCCATGTATTTACAATAAAACCTATTATGAAACTTCAAATCGGATTTAGGAAGCATCTTTATACAGTCACAGGAGTCTGACATCAAGACCTTATGCCTGGCCCGACTCTAGTTTCTGTAACTACCTACAGATGGACAGATCACAGTGTAAGACACAGCAGAATTATACCTATCCCACTTAGTTCAAGTGAGACTTACACATATTGATGGTGATTGAGATCAGCTTCTTTCACCAAAAGATGAACACTGTAGTTCTAATTATAACTTTTCCTCAGAAGAGTCAGATTTTCTCCTGTCAGACCTGTAGTCATATCATATATTTTTTCTCTGATTACCAGGAATTTTTTAGGATTAAAAAAATACTTAGTTACATCAATGGGTGCCTGTCAGCACTGTTTAATATACATTGGGGGGGGGGTTCTGAGCCTGCAGATAAACATCTATATGAACCCAGCTTCTATGTGCTAGGCAGTTTACACACTGCATTTATCAGATGCTGCATTTATTTAAGTGAGGCAGATTGATATGTCATTCTTCTTGAACATTATTTGGCAAGATTTACTGGGAACAACTTTTACTACTTTTATATTTTTCTTTTGTGGTGAACATTTTGGAGGTCAGTGCTAGTGGCTTTTGGAGGAGTGGCTTTACCTAATACAGAAAGATGGAAAGGGGAATAACAGGCAGTTGCGATCTGTTAAATTAAACATAAATACTCAAATGCTTCTGGTTCAAGAACAAATATGTACAACTGAATTAGAGGTCCTTTGTGAATTTACTTTCAGAAAGTAAAATTGACTTACCTGATAACATTATACAAGGGAATTCATCAGATATGACTGTATCTTTATAGAAATTGTAATCAGAACATGGTTGGTTTTTTGTTCCTTGAAGAAGTTCATTATTTAACTAGAAGTAATTTTACTGTCAGTGTCAAGCAATGGGAAAGAAGAGAACCAGTTGTAGACAGTGCTCTGTGACAAAGTGCTCCCTATGCTCCCCTTCCCTAATATAATGTAAAATTCAGCAACTACAGATAATGAGTTCATTCTTGGGGGCTTCCACAGCATGGAAATAGAAAATTACATCTACAATGAAAACTTCTTTGAGGCCAAAGGATGGAGAGGAATGAAAAGATTGGGATTCCTTACAGGATTTTTGCTCATGAGCTGTGCCGCTTATGATAGTATGATTCTCTGATACAGTCTGAAAACCCCATTCACACGAAGACCATTAAAAATAAGTAAGTGTGGTTCAAGGCTTTAAAGTTATCAAAAGTGGAAAATGTAAACGGTCTCACCTTGGCTTTTGTTATCTACTCAATGTAACTGTTTTTTGCCACTCAAAAAATAATCTTTAAAAATATTGTGAAATCAGTTTTTATGTTAAGCAGCTACACTGTTTTCTTGTTATTATATCACACTTCAGTCTATTGCTGAGAGATATCTCTGCAAATGATATAAATGAGTGAGCTTAGCCAGCTTTATTCAGAAGAAAATTAGGCTTGGGGACTAAGTGATATTGGTAAACTTTGTATTTCCATAATATCACCAGATAATTTCTTAATTATCTACTTCACAACAGTCTATTTGAGCCCAATTATAACCTAAAATGTACAAGATGCTCTACCAGTATATTCTTTCACAAAATGCAAAAAACATGGCATGTCCTGTGATCTCTATAAACTGACAGGTCCTTTTTTTTGGTCACTGAATCAATTTTATTTATTTTAATTTTTTAAATTTTAATTAATTAATTAATTTTTCTATTATTAACATATAATGTATTATTTGTTTCAGGGGTACAGGTCTGTGATTCATCAGTCTTACACAATACACAGGTACTTTGAATAGTCCACTGGATTCTGAAATCCAAAATTAGTTCAGTGTATCGGTTTTTATATGGGATACAAACCAGCAATTAAAAGTCTTTCAAATGATATAAATTAATACATGCAAATGGTTAGAGTAGAAAAACTGAAAATTTAGATTTAAATACTCAAGTCCCTTATGCGGTAATAGACATTGAAGCAGAAATTATATGAATAAGTGTAATTGGAAATTAAATAAATTTGACATCTGCTACACTAACCAGAAAATCATACTCTAGCTACACAATTTTTAGCTGATAAATTTGGTAAGCACACACTCAACATCCTAAAACAAAAGTCTCATAGGGCAAAAATTAAAAATACTGCAGAAGAGGGAGCTTATTTTCTTGATGTAGTTTCCTAAAGGAAACACATTCTTTTGAAAGGGATTGTAGAATGTAGCTTATAATTTGTTTCTTGTAATAAATTTATTATTGATAAAATATTATCAGTAATTAGACCTGGTGAAAAGGAAGGACAAACAATGTTTAAAAAATTCTTCTATTAAATACTAGTAAATCAAATCCAACTGCACATTAATCATTCACCACGATCAAGTGGGATTTATTCCTGGGCTTCAAGAGTGGGTCAGTATTTGCAAATCAATCAACGTGATACACCACATTAATAAAGGAAAGGATAAGAACCATATGATCCTTTCGATAGATGCAGGAAAAAAATCATCTATCAAAAACATCAAAAAGTAAGTTGATTGTTATAAAATGGCTGAACAGGTTGCTCAGTTGGTTTAGTCAATCATGACATTAGTAAAAAATGAAACAACAAACAGGATACTTCTTTTTTTTTTATTTTGGCAAGAACACTTAACATCAGATCTACCTTCTTAACAAATTGTGATCAAAAGTATTGTTATCTATAAGCACAGTGTTGTACATCAGATCTCTGGAGTTCATTCATCTTGCATAACCAAAATTTATACATGTTGTTTAGCAGCAACTCCCCATATCTCCATCCTCCTACCTAGCCCCTGATAACCACCATTCTCTTCTTTGCTTCTATGAAATTAACTATTTTAGATGCCACATATAAGGGTAATCATGCAGTACTGTCCTTCTGTGACTAGCTTATTTCACCTGGGAAAACGCCTTCAAGTTTCCTCCACGTTGTTGCATATGGCAGGATCTTCTTTCTTAAGGTTGAATAATACCCCACTGTATGTATATATCACATTTCTTTATTCACTTATCTTTCTATGGAACTTTTGGCTGTTTCCACGTCTTGGCTATTGTGAATAATACAATGAACGTGGACTACTAATTTCTCTTCAAGATCCTGATTTCAATTCTGTTCAATAAATACTCAGAAGTGAGATTGCTCTATCATATTGTTGTTCTGTTTTTAATTTTTTGAGTGACCTCCATACTATTTTCCATAGAGGCTGCATTATTTCCCATTCCCGCCAACAGTGTATAAGGGTTTCAATTTTTTCACATCCTCACCAACATTATCTTTTATTTTTTTATCACAGCTATTATAATAGATACGAGGTGATCTCACTGTGGTTTTAATTTGCATTTCCCTGATGATCAGTGACATTGAGCATCTTTTCATGTACCTACTGGCCATTTGTGTGTCTTTAGAGAAATGTTTACTCAAGTTTCTAGCACAAAGAAAGACAGCAAAAGAGAAAAAGAGGGATAAAAGAACTATAAAACAAAAAACAGTTTTTCAAATGGCAATAGTAAATCCTACCCTATAAATAATTACTTTAAATATAAATGAATTAAACTCAAATGAAGTAAAGTTGCTGAATGAATAAAATACAAGATCTAAGTATATGTTGTCTACAAGAGACTCACTTTAGATTTAAGGACACACATAGGTGAAAGTAAAGGGATGGAAAAAATATTCCATGCAAATAGTAATGAAAAGAGAGCAAAAGTTGCTATACTTATGTCAGACAAAATAGATTTTAAGTCAAAAGCTGTCAGAAAAAAATAAAAAAGAATGTTATATAATGATAAAAGGATCAATCCATCAGGAAGATATAACAATTATAAATATATATGCATCCCACATCAGAGCACTTAAATATAGAAAACAGACATTGGCAGAAAGGAGAAATGAACAAAACAGTAATGGTAGGAGACTGCAATACCCTACTTTTACTACTGGATAGATCAACCAGAGAGGGAATCAAAAAAAAAAAAAAATAGTGGATTTGAATAACACCATGGACCTAACAGACATATACAGAATTTTTAACCCAACAACAGAATATATACATTCTTCTCAAGCGCCCATGGAACATTCTCCAGAATAGATCACATGTTAGGTTACAAAGCAAGTCTTAATAAATTTAAGAACATTGAAATAATACCAAGTATGTTTTCTGACCACAATGGAATGAAACTAGAAATCAGTTGCAGACATGGTCATGTACATAATGAAAATTTTCTTAATTAAAAAATAAAAAATAGCAGAAAGAAAACTAGAAAATTCATAAATATGTGGAAATCCAACAACACAGTTTTGCACAGCCAGTGAGCCAAAGAAAACATTAAAAGAGAAATATAAAAATATCTGGAGAAAAATGAAAACAAAAACACAACATATTAAAACTTATGGGATATGGCACAAGCAGTACTAACAGGGAAGTTTATAGTGAAAACATCTACATTGGGGCGCCTGGGTGGCTCAGTCGTTAAGCGTCTGCCTTCGGCTCAGGTCATGATCCCAGGGTCCTGGGATCGAGTCCCACATCGGGCTCCCTGCTCAGCAGGAAGCCTGCTTCTCCCTCTCCCACTCCTCCTGCTTGTGTTCCCTCTCTGGCTCTCTTTCTCTCTCTGTCAAGTAAATAAAATCTCTAAAAAAAAAAAAAACCCACTACATTGAAAAAGAAAGATCTCAGGGCGCCTGGGTGGCTCAGTCGGTTAAGCATCTGCCTTCAGCTCAGCTCATGATCTCAGGGGCCTGGGATGGAGCCCTGCATCAGACTCCCTGCTCAGCGGGGAGTCTGCTTGTCTCTCTCCCTCTGCCCCCCCCATTCCTGCTCATGCTCTCTCTCTCTTGCGCGCGCACAAATAAATAAAATCTTAAAAAAAGAAAGATCTCAAGTAAACAACCTAAGCCTACATCTCAAAGAACTATAAAAAAGAATAAACTAAAGAGTAAACATGATGAAACTAATTTGATTGTGTAGATGCAGCCTGAAATAAAATATGAGCAAAACCAAAATACACCACACAATTTATCTATGTGATATAAAGCATGTTAATTAAAAGTTTACGTTTTTATCTTGGTGTTTGGTTTTCATATCTGTATATTTGCAGATTGAATTATTATCTTTTTAAAAATATTTATTTATCTGAGAGTTAGAGAGAGAAAGAGAGAGAGAGAGAGAGCTCGAGCACAAGCAGGGGGCGCGGCAGGCAAGGGAGAAGCAGGCTCCCCGCTGAGCAAGGAGCCTGATGCGGGACTCGATCCCAGGACCCTGGGATCATGAGCTGAGCCGAAGGCAGACGCTTAACTGACTGAGCCACCCAGGCGCCCCTGAATTATTATCTTATTTTAGATTTTCTTTCACATGCATATTTTGTGTTTGTTAAGACAAATATTCCTTTTAACCTACTGGCATACCTCTTTTTATTGTATTTTGTTTTATTGTTCTTCACATTTTCTTTAATTTTTTTTTTTTTTTTTTTTTTTTTTACAAATTGAAGGTTTGTGGCAACCCTGTGTCACATTTTGGCATTTTTCCAATAGTATTTGCTCACTTTGTGACTCTGTATCTCATTTTGGTAATTCTGACAATATTTTAAACTTTTTCATTATTATTATATTATGGTGACTGTGATCGGTGATTACGACTCACTGAAAGCTAAGATGATGGTAAGCATTTTTTAACAATAAAGTATATTTAAATTAAGGTATATAAATTTTTATATAATGCTATTGCACACTTAATAGACTACAGTTTAGTGTAAACATAACTTTTATACCCATTATGAAACCAAAAAATTTATTTGACTCATTTTATTGAGATATTCACTTGATTGTGTTCTGGAACCAAACCTGCACTCTTTGAGGTACGCCTATATTTACATGTATGTGTATTAATGGAAGATATTCTTTAATTTTTGTATATTTATATGAGACTAGCTTTCCTCTAAAAGCCCAGAGCTTTTAAAGATATTCCATATTGAAATTTAATGATGCTCTTTAAAGAAAATTGTTGATGACTATAAATGGTGACAATTTTCTTTGATTCCCATCTTTCATATCTTTATGGAATCTGTTATATGTTTACAGAATGATAAAATAGTAAATATGAAGAATTTATTCCTTTATAAAACTATCCTGACACAATAATATCTAAGTAAAATAGTGAAGAAAAGTCCCTGTTAACAACTTGACAAAGAAAATTAGACTTAAGCATGCTGCACTGGACGTCTTTGAGATTCTTCCAAAATTTGTACTGTGTGAGTGAGAACTCCAGTGCTTTGTAACTACCCATTCACTAATTCAGTGTAGGTAATTCTTGAATAGAAGTACCTGTCTTTGTTACTTGGATAGAGAGTATTCAGAAACAAGTAGAGATTAGGTATTGTGGGTATTATGCTTATATTGATAAATGTGCTTTGAGTTGGTCCCTGGAGGTGACATCTTTGTTTACCTACACATATTCATTCCTCACCTTTTTTAATGGGCTCAAATTTTCATTAGCACACCACTTCTCTCATACAGTCATGTGTCTGGGAGGAATTTGACCACTAGCTCTAAGGGTGTGTCCAGAGTTAGTCTAATTGAACCCAATAAACCTATGTCCCTGGCCACAGTGATTGGTTCAAGATTGAGCCTGAATCTTTATACCCTGGAGTCACTGGATCAACTAACCTTGAAGCCTCTTCTTCTGGACTCTCAATTATACAAGCAAATGAATTTTCTTGTTGTATAAACAAAAATGACTTTTACTATCTGTTACTTGTAACTTTGTTACTTACTGCTTTATATATTTTTAAAGCTATGTTATCAAGTGAATGTAAATTCAGAATCTTTATCTTTTTTTTTTTTAAAGATTTTATTTATTTATTTGACAGAGACAGAGATAGTGAGAGCAGGAACACAAGCAGTGGGAGTGGGAGAGGGAGAGCAGGCTTCCTGCTGAGGAGGGAACCCGATTTGGGACTCGATCCCAGGACCTTGGGATCATGACCTGAGCCGAAGGCAGATGCTTAACGACTGAGCCACCCAGGCGCCCCAGAATCTTTATCTTTTTAATAAATTTTCTTTTATGATTATATAGTAACCTTTATTTCAAGTAATGCTTGAGATCTACTTTGCCTGACACAAATACAAATAAACCATCTTTCTTTTAGTTTTGCTGGTCATTGATCATCACTTTACTTTCATCTTTTCTGTGACAGGCTATTGTACCTGCTTTATAACCTACAAAACTCTGCAACATGTTCGTAAAGCTTGTATTAGCCTATTCGGGCTGCCATAACAAAAATACCTCAGACTAGGTGGTTTAACAACAGGAATTTGTTTCTCATGGTTCTGGAGTCTAGAAGTCCAAAATCAAGGTGTTGGTAGGTTTGGTTTCTTCTGAGGCTTCTCTCGCTGGTTTGCAGATGGCTGCCCTCTTGCTGCCTCCCTCTTCACATGGTTGTCTCACTGTGCACGCACACTCCTGCTGTCTGTGTGTCTTCAGCTCCTTTAAAAAAAAACAAAATGGATTTACTTATTTAAAATTTTTATATTTGAGTATAGTCGACACACAACATTACGTTAGTTTCAGGTGTACAACACAGTGATTCCACTTCTCTATAGGTTGTGCCATGCGCACAAGTGTCCCCATACAATGCTATTACGATGTCACGGACTATACTCCCTATGCTGTGCCTTTTATTTCCGTGACATTCTTTCCATAACTGGAAGTCTGTATCTCCCACTCCCCTTCACTCATTTTGCCCGTCTCCCGACTCCCTTCCCCTCTGGTCACCATTGGTTTGGTCTCTGTATTTATGGGTCTGATTCTGCTTTTTGTTAAACTCCTCTTCTTACGAAGACACCAGTCAGAACGGATTAAGGCATATAACAGCCTCACTTTAACTTAATCACTTCTTTAAAGATCCCATTTCCAGACGGAGTCATATTCTGAGGCACTGGGAATTAGGGCTTCAACATATGACTTTTGGGAGAACATAATTCAGTCAAAACAAAGCCCAGTGTTAAGATGGCATTATTATAAGAGACAAGAGAGCAGAGGCAGGAACAATGACACAGAGCAGGCAGGAGGATGGCATGTTAGGCTTCCATTATCTTACAGCTTCTCCAGTTCATATGATTCTCTAAGGGCCAATAAACTTCCAAGCATTGGACTGAGAAATGTGCTTTGCCACTACTTTGGCCTGGACCTGAAGGGTGGGAGCCAGTATATTATACTAGTTAATAATTCATAGCTTCAAGTTTAACATTTTCTTATTACCAACATACCTTCTATTTTCTTTTAAGACACTCAATCTTCCTTAACCTTAACTTCCTAATTAGATATAGACAGAAAAGAGTCATGCTCCTCAAATTGTTATGAGAATTAAATGAAATTTAAGTATATTTCTGCACATAATAAGGACTAAGTGTTTTATTGGGTGGAATGTTTGGAAAGCTGGTTCCTCAGCCTTTTATTTACACAATGGACAGGCTCCCGGTGAACAGCTTTCTATTCTAGGTCATGCCACAGCATTGTCTATGAGACATGCAGAAGGGGAAGAGCTGACCTTGTAAACTGGGGTTAGACAATATAGGGGCCCAAATACCTCCCTTATGCCAGAGCCTGTTGCGTTTCTCTATATAGATTCTTAAGCTTCAGGAAGACAAAGACATTGCCTGAATTTTTTATGGTCCTATTTTCCCTTCTTATCATTATGCTTGACATGCACTAGGAGCTTGAATGAAGGAATGAATGAATGAATGTGTGAATGAATGATAGTTATATTCCATGCATATATCCTTCTTCCCTCTAACAGTTAATAGCCCCTAGCAGACCAGGACCCTAGGTGTGGAGCCAGTGCTCCCAAGTGATTCAGCATAAATTTATGGAAAGGAAACCTATGCTTGCCTCTAACCTGACGAGTTTCAGAGAGGCGTTCTGGAGATCTTGGCCTTTGTATCTTCAGAAAAACTTTTACATACACTCCCTGAGCATCTTATATAGGTGGCCTGAGAGATATTTAAAGATTAAGTGAAGCTTCTGAAGGTGATCTAGCTAACAGGAAGAAGCAGTCAACAGATTTCCCTGGGGGCTATGGGTTATCAAGAGGTTACTCTGGTTACTCATTTCCACCATCTAATTAAAGAACTGGAAGTGAAACCCTGTCCAATGATGTAGGCTTACCTCTTGGAAGAATTCCAGCTCCAGCACTCAACCAATTAGATTATGCCCACCCACATTGAAGAGGGAACTCTGCTTTACTCAGTTTATCAACTCAAATGCTAACCTCATCCAGAAACATCCTCATAGGCACACCCAGAAATAACATTTTACCAAAATATCTGGGCACCCTGTGGCCTTGGCAAGTTGACACATAAAATTAACCATCATGATGATTCTCATCTAAATCACCTAGTACCAAGGCATGGCATAATAAGGGATAACATGGGCAGAGGAGTAACTGTAGATGTCTAGTTGAAAACTGCAGGATGGAAGGAAGGATAAGGGAGAACACTGGGACTACCTCCTGAATCTGCCACTGTGAAGGGTTGTTCTGGCCTGACCTGGGAGGAAAGCTGAGCACTGTGAAGATCTTTTATCTTTCTTTTATCTTACATATCACCATGGAGGTGAACAAGCAAGACTCTATTCACTCATAATTTATTATTTTCCAGAGTGGCTGCGCCAGTTTGCATTCCCACCAACAGTGCAAAAGGTTTCCCCTTTCTCCACATCCTTGCCAACACCTGTTGTTTCTTGTATTGTTGATTTTAGCCATTCGGAATCACTATATTGTACACCTGAAACTAATATTACACTGTATGTTAACTAACTGGAATTTAGATAAAAGCTTAAAAAAAACCACTGATATCTAATAAAAAACATAATTTATTGGCTTTTCCTCAAGATAGACATTATAACTAACAAAGCCATTTTAATGAAATCCCCTGAATAAAGCAACTTTTTATCCCAGTTTCATTGGTAATAGTCCATACACTGAGGGTTTTTTTTTTTTTTTTTTGGCCTCCTTTCATAGAGCAGTGCTTTTGAAATAGTAATGGCCTCTTTCTGCATGTTAAGACTATCCTTCTTTTTATTTATTCAGATGAATTCATAACCACTAATTTGTCCAGATGAGAAAACATTTATCATTAAAATCAATAAGAAAAAAATTCTCTTGTAAAGCTAGTAATATTGGACACTAAGCATTAGAAAAAGATAATATAAGCAAGGAAAATTATAGTACATGTATAATTATAGATGTAAAAATTCTAAATAAAATATTACCAAATTGAACTAACCAATATCTTATAAAGAAATAAGATCACAAAGGATTTATTCCAGAAATGAAAGCATAGTGGACTGTTAGAAAAATCTATTCATTAACTTCTGCTTATTCCTGGAAAATTGAATACAAGTGTTTTTTTGATCTCAGTAGAAAACCTCCTCAAATGAAGAAAAGGTGGGAAAAAAGGACAGCAGACCAAAAAAAATCTGCGCAAAATTTTGGAAGCTGGAAAACAGATGGATCTGTAATAACTCCTGAGCAGACCACAGAAACTAAACACCAAGTCCCTAAGAAACAAATTGCAGAATCCTAAAAGACTAAAAACGTGGTAGTCCTAAGTACCTTCCAAGGCAAAGACCAGAGTATGGATTTGATTACTGCAGGAATCAGTAAAAGCATCTAAAGCAGAGCCTTTAATCACCCTTATATTTTGTACTATTTGAAACAGCTAGGATTCCTACCTCACGCTCAACACTAACCCTAATTTTCTTTACACCCTCACTATATTTTACTTTTCCTGTAATAGTCATTGCATCTCATCCTACAACAGGTGGTTCATCATTCTGTGGGCATTGGAGTGGGGTAAAGTTGATAAATGTTTGTTTTAAAAATCAAGCTGCCAAAAAAAGACCACCGCAATCTAGAACTTCTCTTCTTAGGACTGGCAGACAGTCAACTGAACAGGCAGAGCAGGGGGCAAGCACAGGGTAGGAGTGGGAAGAAGCAGGCACCTGTCAAAATCCACTCAATGTTTTTAAAACCTCTGTGAAGAAGACTGGAGCATCTCCTGCAGCTGTGCTTGTTTGTGCAAGTTTGAAACTTCTAAGTTTCTTCAGAATTATTGTTTCTCTGAAGGTAAAGCCCATATTTAACCATTCAAATTTGGTTGAAATAATTTGCAGTAAAGGGTGGCAACCTTATTGAAGCAGGGTATTATTGGGGCACTTAGGGCCACTTTTGACAGCAGGTGCTGAAATCCATCTCCCATCTTTCAACTAATGATAAATTTAATTACAAAAAATATTCAAGGTGCCTTTTATTGATATCCTCAGGAGTACAATGAGAGAGGTTACCTGGCACAGTGCACAATAAAACTTCATCACACTGTTTTCATCAGGCAGTCTTGCCTCCCTTCCCTGCAGTCTTATGAGATGGAAGAGTATCAGCCCCTGTCCTCCTTGAACAATCTCCTTCTCTCCAACTCTCTGTCCTAGGTGGAGCCATTTACTTCTCTCAGCTTATCACTGAATCTTCACATACATTACCCTGTTCTAGCACATAAAGAATCCTTTTTTATATCCCCCCTCTTTAAAGTATGAGAGAGTTGCATATAATGTTTTTTTTTTCATTGTCACATTGATTTTCTCATTTCCTTCTCATAACGTCAAATATAGTTCTTCTTCACCACAGGGATTTTTCAGCCAATGGCCCACAATGTCTTTTTCAACATATGGTGTAGGCTGGAGCTATGATGTTCCTGCCTAGTGCCAACAATTTCAGCAAGTCCACTTTTGCCCATGAAATATCAACTGTGTTCACTGCTGCCTAGTCTTGGCCAGATCAGAGGGGCTTGTCTAAGAAGTCCTTTCTTTCATACCAGTTTTTTACCAAGGTTTGGGGTGGGGCTGTGTTTGTTGAGTCTTCCATATAAAAGGTAAGGATAGAAGGGTCAATTATGTTTCTGAAACCCATTCCTAAGATTCTCAGAGAGTGAAAATTTAGGGGCCTGGTTACTCAATTGTGAAATGTGAAACATTTGAGGTAGGTTTCCGGGAAACAACTGTCCTAGGTTATGAGTTCATTCTTTTATCCAATCAATAGTTATTTTAACAGACTTTTTGAGGTATAATTGACATACAATTAACTGTATACATTTAAACTGTACTACTTGTTAAGTTTTGACACATGCCTGCAATCATAACTGTTATAAAGATAATGAACATATTAATTAACCCTCCTAAATTTCTCATGCTCTTTTCTAATTCTTCCCCACTCCCTACACCCCCTCTACCACCCCCAGACAAGAACTGATTTGCTTTCTGTTACTATAAATCAGTTTGCATGTTCTAGACTTTTATATAAATGGAAAAAATACAATCTTATACTCTTTTTCTTCTAGATTATTTGATTTTGCACGATTATTTTGAGATTCATCCATGTCGTTAAGTGTATCAATAGTTTGTTCCTTTTATTGCTGAGTAGTACTCCACAATTTGTTTTTCCATTCACCAAGTGGTAGATGTTTCACTTGTTTCTAGTTTTGAGCTATATGAATAAAGCTGTTATGAAACTTATGCACAAGTCCTTGGGTGGACATATGCTTTCATTTCTCTTGAATAGTTATCTAGGAGTAGAATGGATATATTATATGGTAGGTACAGTGTAAGTTTAACTTTTTCAAAACTTCCAAATTGTTCTTCAAAGTGGTTGTACCATTTTACATGCCCATTCAACAAATAATTATTGAGGTTCTACTATGCTACAGGCACTCTTCTTGATGCTAGAAATATAGCATTAAACAAAACAAAACAGACAAATATGCAAGTTCTCATTGAGAAGAGCTTGAAGGGGTCCTAAGGTGGTCTCAGGAGACAATCTTTGAGATTGAATTTAATGTGCTGGATATTTCTGACAGAATTCCATAGGGATAAAAAACTACAGATTGGAGGAGGAAGAAGTAGGATTAGGCCAAGGTAAAAGTCAGCCTATGATGCAAGTCTAGTGATAGCTTTTGCCCACTCCATGTTGAGTTGAGGAGCTAAAACGTTCCACTAGATTTGTCAGGCATTGGGCCTAAATGGCTGGGCCTTTATACCCTACCTCCATCAATGAGGAACACCATAGGAAGGGCATGACTTATGGGCAAGACAGCTTTCGGCAGCAGAGGTTATCCCAGAAACCAGTGATAGCTGAAGGCTATCTGCTGATATCAGTTGCCACAGGGTGGGCAACAAGTCATTCTCTGAAGGGGATACCAAGGCAACATTACTCTGAGTTCCTCACTGTCTCTCTACCATTTGCTCTGATTGGATCCACTTCTCCACACATCCCCAGAAAACTCAGTGGGTCTGTATTACTGAAGGAAACTTAGAAGATAATAATTACCAGCCCATATCTGCATCTGGTCTTGTGGCCACAACAAATACTCATCTCTTTCGTCCACTACCCATTCTAGATTCCCTTCATCTTCAGCCCCAAGTCTGATGGTTGTAATGGGTTATGAGTGGTATTATTTAGACCCTCATTCCTGGTCATTTTATTCTTCTTGGCCTGGGTTTCTCCATTATCCTTTTACTGTCAAAACCGGGCAGGGAAGTACTAAGCAGTGCTCAATGGATTGCTTAGTAGCCAAACATATTTCTTCCTGCCCTCAATGTGTAATAATGTCCATACCCTCTCCTGATAACAGTCAATTACCTCTGCCAGGATGGTGACTCCTCTTTTACAGGATGGTTGATGAGCATGAGGAGGACAAAGTGCATGAGTAGAATTTGTAGCTTATAATTCAATAACCCAGAGTTCTAGAAACCAGGCACCTAAATTTCTCCAACCTAGTCAATTGGAATGATGGCAAGTGATGGGTCCTGCTTATACCCCCTTGTTTTCCAGATCCAGCTACTATCTTTTTTGAGGACCAGAACCATACAAAAGTCTTTTGCTCACAGTGTATATTGAGTCCTAGATGATGACTCCCAATTCTATTAAGTTCTTTAAACAGAACTTCACCTAGGCCTTCAGCAACCCATTCCAATCCTTTATTAGGCAGCAGCTTCTGGGTGGTGCAAAATGTCATATGACCAGTGAATTCCATGTTTGTGGGTCCATTTCCATACATTGTTGCTATAAAGTGGGTCTCTTTGTTTGATATGATCTTTTCTGAGAATTCCATGACAGTAGATCAAACACTACACTCTCAGGTAAAGGTGATGGCCAAGACCCTGCAGGCAAACCATCACCCTCAGTATGTTATATTCCTCTCAAAAGAGTCATCAGCCTTTTCAGAGTGAAAAGGCCCAATCTATTCAACTAGTCCCATATTTGGTGATCAACGTTGGTTTCTGTGGCTGGAAGATTAAACATTCAACATTAGCAAAGCTGTATCCACCTAGATAACTCAAGACTCATACTGTTGGACCTAGGAATAGCCTCCATCTCTCCCACCATGGCCACTTTGTACATGTTACTATTAATATGAATAAACATAGATATTAAAAATTTATTAGCCCATGGACTTTGTTTATACCTCCCCCTGACAAACACACACACACACACACACACACCATTTTCTAGGGCTTCCCCCAGTCCCTAGATGAACTCATGCTCCCAATAAAATCCTCCTTTTCTCTGGACTAAAACAAATGTCACATGCTTCTGATGGGGCTTGCCACCGAAAATGATTTAGGATATCCCAAAGGAAGGAAATCTTTCCATTGTCAGGTTAGAAGAAAACAGAGGAGTTAAGAGGCTATTGAGTAGCTAATCCCTCATTTGTCCTGAAGTTCCCTATCCTCTAATGAGGTGGTAGCCAGAAAATCTTACAATGACACCATAAGCATATGTTAGTGGAGCACTGGCTTTCTATGTATCCCACAAACATCACTCTTGAAAAATTTAGGTGCATTTATAACTTATATTCCAAAGATAATTCCAAATATTTTAAGCCAACGTGGTGAATAATTATGGGCATTTCAGACTGGTGAGATATTTGGGGAGATGAAAGTCTTGGCCTGGTCTGACTTCTCCCTTGACCATTTATGTTGATGGCAAGCTTCCTGCCCCAAATGTATTTGCATTAGAGCCAGGTATTTCCCAATGGTTATCCTCACCAAAGTAACATCCTTCAAGAACTGTTACAGTCATTGAAACTTATCCTTTACTTCCTTATATCTTTCTCTAACTTACATGCATGCATTTCTTTCTCTCTAACAACATGATGAGCTTCATGAAGAAAGTGATAGGGATCTTAAAAGTCTTCATATCAATGTTCTATATGTCCACTGTGGTGGTTACATGTGTGAATGAATTTATCCAAATTTATCGAATTATACACCTAAAATGGATGCATTATATTGAACAAAAGTTATAGCTCAGTAAAGTTGATTTTTAAAATGTCTTCGTATAATCCTAAAATTTGTATGGAACCAGAAAAGACCCCAAACAGCCAGAGGAATGTTGAAAAAGAAAGGCAAAGCTGGGGGCATCACAATTCCGGACTTCCAGCTCTATTACAAAGCTGTCATCATCAAGACAGTATGGTACTGGCCCAAAAACAGACACATCGATCAATGGAACAGAATAGAGAGCCCAGAAATGGACCCTCAACTCTATGGTCAACTAATCTTCGACAAAGCAGGAAAAATGTCCAATGGAAAAAAGACAGTCTCTTCAACAAATGGTGTTGGGAAAATTGGACAGCCACATGCAGAAGAATGAAACTGGACCATTTCCTTACACCACACACACAAATAGACTCCAAATGGATGAAAGACCTAAATGTGAGACAGGAGTCCATCAAAATCCTAGAGGAGAACACAGGCAGCAACCACTTCAACCTCAGCCGCAGCAACTTCTTCCTAGAAACATCACCAAAGGCAAAGGAAGCAAGGGCAAAAATGAACTATTGCAACTTCATCAAGATAAAAAGCTTTTGCACAGCAAAGGAAACAGTCAACAAAACCAAAAGGCAACCGACAGAATGGGAGAAGATATTTGCAAATGACATATCAGATAAAGGGCTAATATCCAAAATCTATAAAGAACTTATCAAACTCAACACTCAAAAAACAAAGAATCCAATCAAGAAATGGGCAGAAGACACGAACAGACATTTTTCCAAAGAAGACATCCAAATGGCCAACAGACACATGAAAAAGTGCTCAACATCGCTCGGCATCAGGGAAATCCAAATCAAAACCTCAATGAGATACCACCTCACACCAGTCAGAATGGCTAAAATTAACAAGTCAGGAAATGACAGATGTTGGCGAGGATGCAGAGAAAGGGGAACCCTCCTACACTGTTGGTGGGAATGCAAGCTGGTGCAGCCACTCTGGAAAACAGTATGGAGGTTCCTCAAAAAGTTGAAAATAGAGCTACCCTATGATCCAGCAATTGCACTACTGGGTATTTACCCCAAAGATACAAATGTAGTGATCCGAAGGGGCACGTGCACCCCAATGTTTATAGCAGCAATGTCCACAATAGCCAAACTATGGAAAGAGCCAAGATGTCCATCAACAGATGAACTGATAAAGAAGATGTGGTATATACATACAATGAAATATTATGCAGCCATTAAAAAAAAAAACCCAAATCTTGCCATTTGCAACAACGTGGATAGAACTAGAGGGTATTATGCTAAGCGAAATAAGTCAATCAGAGAAAGACATGTATCATATGATCTCACTGATATGAGGAATTCTGAATCTCAGGAAACAAACTGAGGGTTGCTGGAGTGGTGGGGGTGGGAGGGATGGGGTGGCTGGGTGACAGACATTGGGGAGGGTATGTGCTATGGTGAGAGCTGTGAATTGTGTAAGACTGTTGAATCACAGACCTGTACCTCTGAAACAAATAATACATTATATGTTAAAAAAAAATAATAAAGAAGATAGTAGGAAGGGAAAAGTGAAGGGGGGGAAATGGGAGGAGGAGATGAACCATGAGAGACTATGGACTCTGAGAAACCAACTGAGGGTTCTAGAGGGGAAGGGGGTGGGGGGATGGGTTAGCCTGGTGATGGGTATTAAAGAGGGCACATATCGCATGGAGCACTGGGTGTTATAGGCAAACAATGTATCATGGAACACTACATCAAAAAATAAATAATTAATTAAAAAAAAACATGTTTACAAGATTAAAACCAGAAAATGTCTTCGTATCCCTTCCAGAATCTAGAGCTGAGTCCTGCTCATATGTGGAATCAAGTATTTTCTGATTGAATTATTCTGTTAAATTGTATAGTTGTTTTGTTTTGTTTTTGCTATAGCCAAGAATATCATCAGGAGCTCCAGACATACATCCAACAACATGGCCCCACCCAGATTTTTTCATAGGCTCCACAAACAACATGACCAAAATAGAACTGTCAATTTCCTGGCATTGCACTAAACCTGACCCTCCACTCAATTCCTCATCTAAGAAAACCACCCTAAACCAGGTGCAAAGATCCACATTCCAAAAGACACACTTGGTTCCTTTCTATCCCTCACCACAAACATGGACTTCATCAGCAGGTTCAGTACTTCTGAGTACTTCTAGCTGCCTTGGGTATAAAAGTGTAACATATATTCTATACCAATTATCCTTCTCTCTTAATAATAGAATCCCAGGGCACCTGGGTGGCTCAGTCGGTTAAGCGGCTGCCTTTGGCTCGGGTCGTGATTCCAGGGTCCTGGGATCGAGCCCCACATCCGGCTCCTTGCTCACCAGGGAGCCTGCTTCTCCCTCTGCCTCTGCCTCTCCCCCCTGCTTGTGCTTGCTCTCTCCCCTCACTGTGTCAAATAAATAAATAAAATCTTTAAAAAAACAATAGAATTCCAAATTTATTTGGGACAGTAGTGTTTCCAGTAAAAGACCACATCTGTAGCTTCCTTTGCAGCTATGTGTGGCCACATGACCAACTTCTGCCCAACAAGGTGATTGTAGAAGTGTTGTGCGGTAGTTAGAGGAAGGGAGCTGAAAGGCAGCTGAACTTCTCAGACCAAGATATTACTTACACCATCTGTTGTGGACTGAACTGTGTCCCATCCAAATTCGTATGTTGAAGCTCTAACCCCCTGTACCTCAGAACATGACTGGATTTGAAGACAGGGCATTTAAAGAGGTAATCAAGTTAAAAAGAGGCCATTAGGGTAGGCCCTAATCCAATCTGATTAGAGTACCTATAAGAGGAGTTCAGGAAATATAGAGAGATACCAAGGGTGTGTGTGCACAGAAGGATGACCATGTGAAGAAGGAGCAAGAGGGTGACCACCTGCAAGGCAAGAAGAGAGGCCTCAGAAGAAATCAATGCTATAAATACTTGGATCTTGGCTTTCTAGTTTTCAGAACTGTGAGAAATAAATTTCTGTTGTTGAATCCACTCAGTCTGTGGTATCTTTGCCCTAGAAAACTAATATACCATTAGATAAGGCTTTCTATTTTGACAGCTCATGAGAATCAATTGAGGAGCCTTAAAAATACTGATGACTAGACCTACCCTTAGAGATCCTGATTCAGTTTCTCGAGTCTGGGCATTGGAGGGGATTTTACTGTACATCCGGAGTTGAAAACCACAGGTCTAAGAGAATAATGTTTTGCATCCTATAGGGGAGGTTGAAAATATTGGATCTAGCATCATGTAGAAGGCATTTCCTCCCCCCCATATCTCTCTTCCTCCACTGCTTTTTTTTCCACCCCACAGCTCCCTTTTTCTCTGTTCTAGCCAGATCCCCACAGATGGACCCAGAGATTCTCCCTCCTCTTCATCCTATTACAAATCCAAGATCCATCTTAATTTAAGGCACATTAAGCAGCTTCAGCCCCACTTCTGGCCCTCCTTGCCAAGAAAAGTTAAGTCTTGAGGAGCTTCACCCTCTCTGATTCTGCCTGTTAGCCTGAGCCAGGACTCAGAAGCTACCTTCTGACCTCTTAGTCCAATTAAGAAATGCACAAAACACAAGAACCAGAGATTTTTTTTTTTAAAGATTTATTTATTTATTTATTTATTTGAGAGAAGAGAATGAGAGACAGAGAGCATGAGAGGGAGGAGAGTCAGAGGGAGAAGCAGACTCCCTGCCGAGCAGGGAGCCCGATGCGGGACTTGATCCCGGGACTCCAGGATCATGACCTGAGCCGAAGGCAGTCGCTTAACCAACTGAGCCACCCAGGCACCCAAGAACCAGAGATTTTACTAATGGAAAATAAGCATATGAAAATACATTTAACATCTTTAATCATCATGGAAATGCACAATAAAATATAAACACACTTATCAGAATGGCTAAAAAATAGTGAAAACACCAAATGCAGTGAAATCTATGGATAAACTGAGTCACTCAGACATTGCTAATGAGAATGCAAAATGTTACAGGCACTCTGGAAAACAATTTGGCATTTTTTTCCCCAAAACTAAACATGTAATAATAACTGGATAGTATAGCAGTTGCACTCTAGGCAATTTATCCAGAGAAATGAAAATTTGTGTTCACATGAAAACCTGTACTTGAATGTTCCTAACAGTTCTATTCATAATAGTTAAAAAGTAGAAACAACCCAGATGTCCTTCAATAGGTGAATGGTTAAAGAAACGGTGGTAAATCCATACCATGGAATACTATTTGGCGATAAAAAGGAACGGATTATCAATACACTTAACAACTTGGATGGCTCTCAGGGGAATTATGCTAAGTGAAAGAAATCCATTTCAAAAGGTTATCATGCACTGACAGAAGGATAACCCCCCCACCCCAATAATAACCCTGTTTCCACTGCCACTCAGTAACCAGACTCCTTCCATACCCCTACCATGTCTGCCTCCCAGACTCCTTGCCTGGTACCTGTAGACCTCCCACAGAGCCAGCCTTTGGAGATTGTCTGCAACCTCCCCTACATTTATAGGTTTATACCCAAACCAAGGACAATTTTATTTTATTTTATTTTTTAAAAAGATTTATTTATTTGTTTTAGAGAGAGAGTGGGGGGGAGTGAAGGGCAGAGAGAGAGTGAGAGAGAGAGAAGCAGACTCCCCACTGAGCACAGAGCCCAATGCCAGGCTCGATCTCATGACCTGAGCTGAAATCAAGAGTGGGATGCCTAACCAACTGAGCCACTCAGTCGCCCCCAAATCAAGGACAATTTTATACCTGCATTTACTCTGTACAACAGGCCAAGGAATGGGCAGTCTAATCTTCATTTTCAGAAGAAGATACTGAGTCACACAGAGGTCATGTGACTTAACCAAGGTAATACCCCTGGTGAATGGTGGGGTCAGGAAGATAACCCACATTTCGATTCCAGACCCCATGCCCTTGACCACTAAGCTAGACACTTCGGGTCTACCTGTTTGCTTTCTACAATATTGAGAAAACCCTGAGGACTGCATAACCACATTCCCACGTCCTTGAGCCCAGGCTGGGCTGGGAGTTCCACCCACAACACAGCACTCACCTGGAATTGCTCCCAGGTGTAGCAGCGAAGGTTTAGGTGAACACAGAACTGAGACATTCCTCCCACTTCAACAGCAAATAACAAACAACAGGACTCCCTTAGAGTCATACATGCTTCACATGCTTACACAGCATTCTTCAGTCAGGGTCTGACTTGATATTCATGCTGAAGGGGACAACTGTTCTCTGGAGGTCAGGGTGTCCATATGGGGATGGCAACAATAGGAGCCATCTGCTCGCAGTGACAAGGGCCCTCCTATGTGCCAGGTTCTGTGACAACCACTTCATTCGTTCATTTGATACATTTTTCACAGATGCCCAAGAGATGCACATTATTAGTTCCATTAGCAAATGAGGAAACTTCCAGGTTAAGAGCCCAAGGTCACAGAGTAAGGATCTAGGGTGAGAGCTGTCCAACTCCTCAGACTAATGCCCAAGCTGGGTGGGGCAGACCGGCACAGATCTAGTTCAGACCAGGATGATATGAGGGGAGCGTGGAAATGGGAGAACATAACGGGACTAGGAAGAGAAGGGAAGGCACCAGGGAAGCTGGGAGAGTTCTGAGAGGGAGCCCAGCCAGCAGGGAGAGAGCAGAGGAGCATCTGGGAGGAGGTTCTACACACACGCACCTTCCTTGAACACCCCGTTGACAGAGAAGCAGAGCATCGTCTCCTGAAAGGGAAGGGCCCAGGTGCTAAGTCACCTAAACCTCCTACTCACCCACGGCTTTCTGGGGCTGCCTGAGGGAGGAAGCCGGTGCTCACCATCTGGAACCACATGTCCACCAAGAAGGAGCTGAGGTCATGCTGAGTTTTGGGCAGCACACAGAGGGAGCCCACGATGTCACGCTTTGTGTGCTTCAGCGGCTGAACACGCAGGGCTATGGGGGGAGGAGAAACAAGCGAAGGTCAGGGGTTGCTACACCCTGGGCCCTATAATTACCACTTCACACCTCTTTCCCTGCCCAGTCTTCCCCATCACACACGCACAGGCGTCCTTGAGCTTCTTCATATTCCTGCTTTCCTTGAAGTACTTGCACAAGCTGCTTCTAGGAGAGAAAGAGGAACAGAAGGTGGTGGTCTGGCCAGTGTGGGTGTTTCCAGGAGCTGCCCTGTATCCACTGGGGAGCCACAGGGCCCAGGAGCAGAGTCGGAGCTTTGCTACTCACGGGGCTGACTCCTCGGGGTTGAAGGGAATGGCCAGGGAGAAGCAGGCCTCATCGTGGTAGGCACCGAGGAGACCCTGACGGTCTCCAGAATCGTAAATCAAATAGTATCTGTGGGAGAGTAATGAGGACAGTCTATCTCTGTGGTCTGGACCTCAGATGAGATTTCCAGACCCAGTCAGCAGTCCTGAGCTTGGGTGGCCTCACCCATCCTAGCCAACCCCTTCCCCAGATTCCCAGGAGTACTTACTGCTGCAGGAATTGCAGGACTAGACTCTTCAGTGCATCAGATCCAAAGAAGCTTCCCTGAAATCACAACAGTCCTCAGGACCACGGCTGATAACCCCTCCTCACGCACCGCCCCAAACCCGGCTTGATCCGCCCTCCTCACCTTGCAGGTTGGTAACCTCTTGTGGGCTGCAGTACTGATACTGGTTGGTGAAGGTGACTCCTGGCTGTCCTGGGGAAAGGAAGAGGGAGTGGGCAGTGTGGACCAGGAGCTGGTGCTGAACGATCAGGGAAAGGATGGACCCCGCAGAGGGTGAGGGTCAGAGGCCAGGTGCAAAAGGGCCCTGGAAATTACATGGGCAAGACTACATTTGGGATCACTGTCTTGGGGTCCCTGATGCCCCTGCAGAACGTGGTTGAAGGCGATCTGGAGCCCTTGTTGGGTTCCCACATGGATCTGGACCTCCATGAGATTGAAGGGTCATGAAAATTGTAACTTCTGCAAGACCTAAATGGCTTCAGGGCAGGTTTGGGGCAGCATCAGCGCCAGCAGAGGAGTCAATGATCAAGGAATACACCTACCAGGCTTAGTAGCTTGGGAAAAAATTCCAGGATGGAGCTGCAGAAATCCAGACAAAACAGAAAAGTCAGTGAAACTTTGCAGGTGTCCTTCATCATGGGAGCAAGCACACTTACACCTGACACACAGCCGAGTACGTCCCACCTACACTGCACTGTCCTAGGCTTCCAGGGCCCTTGGCACCTCCCTTGTGGATGGACCTAGAGGGAAAGCACACACTCTCTTCCCCCTCCTCTCTCTGATTCCATTCCTCCACCCCACCCCCTCCTCCCTCTCTTTCCCCTGGACGGATCCCACCTAGACTGTCCTGACTCCCGTGTCCAGTGCCATCAGAAGCAACATTTGGAGCCCAGGCTCCAGGGCTGCCTTTTCCTTCCTGCCTCCCTTCCTTCCTTCAGGTCCCCACCAAAGGCTCCAGAGAGAAGAGGGAATGGGGTTGGGAGCCCAGGGCTCTGCTACCTCACTAGGGGTCCAGCATGCTGCAGGACCATGACACCCCCCAGGGGTGGCCCGGGATGCTGGGGCAAGGAGGTGAGTGAAGCAGGAACCAGGAGGCAGGGGGGGAGAGGGAGGGGGATGAAGACAGAAGAGGGGTTGAAGGTAGGAAGGGAGAGGTGAGAGAGACATAGGGGAGTAGAGACAAAAGAGGGAGAGAAAGCAAACAAAGGGAAGGGAAAGAAGCTCTACCATGGTGGTGGGGGTCAGGGAGGAAGAGAGGAGAAAGGGGAAAATGCTCTCTGCCTGCAGTCCCTTCCTTCATCTGCCCTGGCTGGCCCTGGCATCCGATGTAGGAATGGAAAACATGCAGGTGTTGGGCCGGGGGCCCACTGCACGCTGGTTGAAACTTTGTCACTTGTGTGAGCTCAGTCTGAGCCAGGCATGGGGAACGAAGCAGCCACGGGGGCAGGAGACCTTCCCCAGAGGGAGTAGAGGGTCAAGCCCCAGGTCAGCATGGAGCTGGGGGTCTGTGGTCCCCTCTTATGATCACCACCTTCCCTCCTGATGACCCCAGTGCACCTGTGCCTGTCCCAGTTGGTTCCTTGCCTGAGGGATTATACCCATGTCGGGCTACCCAGGGCTCCTCTGAAGGACCAGTCTGGATGATGTGACATGTGGAGGGAGGGGAGGGGGCAGTGCCTCTGAGAGGCCTGCCCTTCTGTCCTCTCAAGCACCTCTGCCCTCTGCCTTCCATTCCTGCCTCAGGAAGCCCTCTGCTCACTGGCAGTCACCCACTTCTGGCCCCCTGACTCAGGGAACCCTGGTTTCTCCCAAGGAGGGCCCAGCTCCTGGCAGGGGGTCAGAGGAACGGATGTCATGATGGCAGTCCCCCAGGACCTCGGCCCTCAGCATGGGGCAGGAAAGCCACCAAGGCAGCCTGGAATTGGAGGGGGGATACATTTGGTTCAAGGAAAAGAGGGTCCCTCTCAGAACAAGGGAGGGAAGCCCTGTCTCGGCAGGGAGGCAGAAAGGCCCGTCTCAGCATGAGGCCCTGGGCTGGAGGGCCCCTCTCAGTCCAGGGCACCAGCACCGGGCTCAAGGTGGTCACTCTGGTCCTAGGGAGGAAGGGGAGCCCTGCTTCGTAGATCACACTTTGGGGTTGGCACGCTAGAGAAGGCTGGGTGCAGACAACCTGCAAACGGACCTCAGACCAGACAAACCGGTGAGCAGGTCAGAGGAAGGGAAGGAGATGTCTAAGCACAGGCGAGGGACACAGAGAAGAGAGCATAGGGCCTCCGGTCCCCCCAAAGGAACAGAGCTGCTGCCTCCTCCAAACAGGCACCGTCAGGCATAGTTCAGAGTCCCACGGGGTGACACAGTGTACAACTGACCTTATGTTGGTTGATTTATCAGGGAAGGCGGTGCACAGGGGCCTTCTATTGGCACTCATCTCTTCTGGCTGCAGACTTTTGCCCTCGTCCAACTCCCCTGCAGACTTCACCTATAATTATGGGGAGGAAACACGTGGAGCAGAGAGAGATGGCCAGGATGACCCTGCACCCCCGGTCCTTCCCTTCTCCAACAAATCCACTCCCCTGACTCTTGTCACCATCCCGTGAGCACTCCCAACTTCCTTTCAAAGAAGGATCTGGGTACCACACCTCACCTCACTGTTGGAGAGGTTCAAGCTCTTGATGCTGGCGGCATTCTGCATAGTGTTGGACAAGCCATCCAGCTGGCAGGGTGTCTTGGTGCTCGGGTTCGAGGGCAAAAGCTATGATGAGGAAAAAGTTAGAGTGAGGACCGCAACAGGGGATATCTGAGACCAATCTGCCTCTTTTACCTAATCTCTCCCACCTTCAGCATCAGTCTCAGCACTGGGACTGAGTCCTCACCTCGGGCATGTTCTTTTCATGGGTCTGCAGGGAGGCAGCCATGCTGTTTCTAGGATTTGGTACCATTTCAATATCATGGGTGATCAAGTCTCCGAGAAGCCGAGAAGAGGGAATCAGAAGGCTGCGAGAGGCCCGGCTGGCAGAGCCCCAGCACCAACCCCTCCCCACGTTACCATCCCTAAGTCTCCTTCCGAGACAGGCCCCTCTGCCCTCAGCTGCCCCAGAATTACTGCTGTAGGCATATCAGGGGCAAAGAGGACCCTCTGGATGTTAAGAGATTGCTGGGAGACTACATATCGTTTGTTCATGGTCAGCTGCAGAGTTAGAGATGGGGTCAGTGGTTCTTGAAAACCAAGCAAGACTTATTTTGCAAAAAAATCATTGTTTATCTTTGGTAATAAGTCTAGACTTATTTTGCAAACAGATTATTGGTTATATTTGGTAAAAATTAGGGTGATTATAGAGACAAAATATGTTTCAATAACACATCTTTGTAGATGTTAGATTTTAACACTATTTGCTGTAAACTGGACTAGGTCCTGGTTCCTCCTAGGGTCCTCCAGTGCCAGGCTACAACCCTCCAAACTACCATTCTGATTTTTCTCCCACCTTTCTGACTTGGAATCATTTATGAATGAAAACTTCCCTTTTCCTGAAGTCCTGCAAACTAAATATAAATGACTTGATGTAAAGAAATCCCCATAATAGTTCATCAATAGACACTCTTGGGGCGCCTGGGTGGCTCAGTTGGCTAAGCGACTGCCTTCGGCTCAGGTCATGATCCTGGAGTCCCGGGATCGAGTCCCGCATCGGGCTCCCTGCTCGGCAGGGAGCCTGCTTCTCCCTCTGACCCTCCCCCCTCTCATGTGCTCTCTCTCTCTCATTCTCTCTGTCTCAAATAAATAAATAAAATCTTAAAAAAAAAAAAAAACAGACACTCTTTGTGCTTACTGCTCTATGGGCCACTCAAAAAGAGCACCAAAGACATTCGAACTGCAAACCAGAAAGATCTGTTAGATTGCCACTACCTGCCCTCACTCTATCTAAAGAAGCTTTAAGTCGGACATCTAGAAGTCTCATCAACTGGCTACCCTCAGAGCTCAGAAACTGGCTTAACGTTTGATCCAAACATGAACCTTTGTTTTTCTTTTGTTTCCATAGAAATGCCTTTATTTAATACCCGATTACTTGAAACATACGTGTAACTTTGAGAATAATACCTGCAATCCTGCCTCCTGAAATTAGTTTGACTAAACTGACCTATTGCTGGGACTAAGAGATGGGACCAACAAGATGAAACAATCCACCTGCTCCGTATTTAATATGTGACACTCCCAAGGAAGTATTCGTGGGGGGACCTGAAGGGGTTCAGGACAGCCCCCACCTCAGAATATGGCCACTTTGACATGTGGATTATTTTGAGCTGAAGGCACTAGAGAACCTGCAGACTCAAGAGAAAGTTTTGTCCCTCCTTTAAGCACACAGAAAAAATCTAAATTGGGGGTCTTTCCCAGAATAAGAGTTATTAACAGAGGTAAATTTTATCTGAGTGATGCATCTATATGGTAGGTCAAACCTCTTATGGCCAAACATCTGCTCCTGTTACCACTGTGTGAAGTGCATTCCTTTCCTCCAACATCCCAGACCGCTATTCCGTTCTCCTTGGTTCAGAATGACATATATATCTCATTCTGCCTGATTGCCTTTGAGATTTACAAGACTATGGATTCCTCATACGTACATCTATTAAATTTGATTTCTCCTGTAAATAAATAAATAAAGAGCTCACTCACTCACTCATGGGTCAAAGTAGAAGTCTCAAGGGAAATTTAAAAAATTTAAACTGAATGGAAATGAAAATTCAATATCAAAATTTGTGGGATTCAGCAGCACTGAGAGCGAATTTATACCACTAAATGCATACATTAGAAAAAACAAAAATGTTTCAAATCAATAATCCAAGCTTCTACTTCAAGAATGTAGAAAAAGAACAGCAAAAGGAACCAAGACCAGAATAAGGTAGACAGTAATAAAGAGTAGAAATTGAAGAAATTTAAGAGAAAAATAAGAGGAAACGAATGAAATGAGCACCTGCTTCTTTGAAAAGATCAATAAAATTGCCAAACCTCCAGCAAGACTGCTAAAAAAGAGAGAAAAAAGATAAATGACCAAAATCATGGTTTAAAGAGGATGTCACTACAGATTCTGCAGACATAACAAATATAATCAGAGTATATTATACTATGGGCAACTCTACACACATCAGTTTGACAGCCTAGATAAAAGTGACCAATTCCTTACAAAATACAATCTACTATAACTCACCCTATATGAAATAGATCATTTGAAAAGTCATCTATTAAAAGAATTGAGGTTGTAATTTAACAACTCTCCCAAAAATCCAGGCCCATATGCTACTACTGGAGAATCCAATGGTAAGGGGAGAATTAAGATCAATTCTACAAAATCTCCACCCAGAAAATAAAAGAGAAGGGAATATTTCTCAATTCATTTTATGAAACTAGTAATTACCTAATATCCAAACCAAAGGAAGTAAGTAAGGAAGGAAGGAATGAAAGAAGGAAGGAAAGAGGGAATGAAGAAAGAAAGAAAGAAAGAAAGAAAGAAAGAAAGAAAGAAAGGGAAGAAATAAGGAAGGAAAGAAAGGGAAGAAATAAGGAAGAAAGATGGAAGAAAAGAAAAAAAAAACACCGTACATATCCCCCATGAGTACTGATGCAAAAATCCTTAACAACATATTAGCAAATAGTATTCAGCAATATATAAAAAATTATACACCATGACCAAGTAGGGTTTATTCCAAGGATGGAAAGATGTTTTTCATTTTGGTACTATGGTGTATTACATTGATTTTCTTTCTTTCTTTTTTTTGCCTAAAGAATAAAATAAATTTATTTATTTGCCTACAGAATAAAATTTTTTTTAAGTTTTTTATAATTTTTTATTTAAATTCAATTAGCCAACATCTAGTACATCATTAGTTTCAGAGGTAGAGTTCAGTAATTCATCAGTTGCATATCACACCCAGTGCTCATCACATCCCGTGCCCTCCTTAATACATTGATTTTCTAATGTTGAACCATCTTTGTGCATAAATCCCAACTGGTCATGACGTATAGTCTTCTTAATATGCTGTTGGATTCAGTTTGTTAGTACTTTGTTGAGGATTTTTGCATCTGTATATATATATAAGAGATATTGGTGTGTAGTTTTCTTGTACTGTCAGTCTGGCACTGGTATGTGGGTAACGCTAACCTCATAGGAGGAGTTAGGAAGTGTTCCCTCCTCTTTTACTTTTTGGAAGCGTTTGAGAAGGATTGGTACTAATTCTTTAAATGTTTGAGAGAATTCAACAGTGAAGGCATCTAGACCTGGGCTTTGTTGGGAGATTTTTGAATACTGATTCATTAAAACTAAAACAGGAACCTAATAAAAATGGTAGTGTTGTTTCAGACCTGTTAAATAATTACTTGTGTAAATACTACAATATTTATGGACGTTTACTTGATAAAAATGTGAAGTTTGCTTGTAAAAGTCGGTGTCTACATGCAGAAGAATGAAACTGGACCATTTCCTTACACCACACACAAAAATAGACTCCAAATGGATGAAAGACCTAAATGTGAGACAGGAATTCATTAAAATCTTAGAGGAGAACACAGGCAGTAACCTCTTCGATCTCAGCTGCAGCAACTTCTTCCTAGAAACATTGCCAGATGCAAGGGAAGCAAGGGCAAAATGAACTATTGGCACTTCACCAAGATAAAAAGCTTTTGCACAACAAAAGGAACAGTCAAAAAAAGCAAAAGACAACCGACAGAATGGGAGAAGATATTTGCAAATGACATATCAGATTAAGGGGTAGTATACAAAATCTATAAGGAACTTATCAAACTCAACACCCAGAAAACAAATAAACCAATCAAGAAATGGGCAGAAGACATGAACAGACATTTCAGCAAAGAAGACATCCAAATGGCCAACAGACACATGAAAAAGTGTTCAATATCACTCAGCATCAGGGAAATACCAATCAAAACCTCAATGAGATACCACCTCACACCAGTCAGAATGGATAAAATTAACAAGTCAGGAAATGACAGATGTTGGTGGGGATGCGGAGAAAGGGGAACCCTCCTACACTGTTGGTGGGAATGCAAGCTGGTGCAGCCACTCTTTTTTTTTTTTTTTAAGATTTTATTTATTTATTTGACAGAGAGATAGAGAGCACAAGTAGGCAGAGGGAGAGGGAGAAGCAGGCTCTCCACTGAGCAGGGAACCAGACGTGGGGCTCAATCCCGGGACCCCAGGATCATGACCTGAGCCGAAGGCAGCCGCTTAACCGACTGAGCCACCCAGGCGCCCCTGGTGCAGCCACTCTTGAAAACAGTATGGAGTTTCCTCAAAAAGTTGAAAATAGAGCTACTGTATGACCCAGCAATTGCACTACTGGGTATTTACCCCGAAGATACAAGTGTAGTGATCCAAAGGGGCACATGCACCCCAATGTTTATAGCAGCAATGTCCACAATAACCAAACTATGGAAAGAGCCAAGATGTCCATCGACAGATGAATGGATAAAGAATATGTGGTGTATATATACAATGGAATATTATGCAACCATCAAAAATGAAACCTTGCCATTTGCAATGACATGGATGGAACTAGAGGGTATTATGCTAAGCGAAATAAGTCCATCAGAGAAAGACAAGAAGCATATGATCTCACTGATATGAGGGATTTGAGAAACAAGACAGAGGATCATAGGGGAAGGGAGGGAAAAATGCAACAAGATGAAATCAGAGAGGCAGACAAACCATAAGAGACTCTTAATCTCAGTAAACAAACTGAGGATTGCTGGAGTGGAGGGGGGTGGGAGGGGTGGGGTGGCTGGGGGATGGACATTGGGGAGGGTAGGTACTATGGTGAGCGCTGTGAATTGTGTAAGACTGATGAATCATAGACCTGTACTCCTGAAACAAATAATACATTATATATGTTAATTAAAAAAGTGGGTGTCTAAAGGGTTACAATTTGTCAGTTTCCCTGAAGTGGTGGAAGAGGGGTCACCTGAATCAGACAGAATGTTCTAACACCTGACGTGGATGGATATGGCTCATAGCAAGCACCGTGAACTGAGGGAGCTGGTCCATGTTTGGGGTATATGTGTACCCTTTTGTGTGTTCTTAGGTATTCAGCTGGGCGCAGTTTCCTTCTTTCACCTAGTGTTTCTCAGAAATAAACTGAATTTCAGTGAAACAGATTTATGTTTTTAAAAACAAACTTGTTTAGAAAACAATTTGAATGTACCACCCTCACTGATAAAATTACTACAGTAATTTTTTCCTAGTAATTTTTAAGTACAGGACAACGTTATTGGCTGGGTGGTAAGATTAGGCATGAAAGAAACCATATGATAATTGTCTTTCTCTGCTTGACTTATTTGACTTAGCATAATCCCCTCCAGTTCCATCCATGTCGGTGCACATTGTGGGTGTTCATCCTTTCTGATGGCTGAGTCATATTCCACTGAAGACCATAGGGGAAGAAAGGGAAAACTGAAGGGGGGGAAACCAGAGAGGGAGACAAGCCATGAGAGACTCTGGGAAACAAACTGAGGGTTTCAGAAGGGAGGGGGGTGGGGGGATGGGGTAGCCGGGTGATGGGCATTAAGGGGGGCACGTGCTGTGATGAGCACTGGGTGTTATACGCAACTAATGAATCATGGAACACTACATCAAAAACTAATGATGTCCTGTATGGTGGCTAACTGAACATAATAAAAAAAGATTAGGAATGAAATATATATATTTAATTATGATATATGTTAAATTATAATATATATTTAATTATTATATGTTATACATATATATTTTTTATCTCATACCTTGTACAGCTTTTCTTGCTGGTAATTACTACTGCTTTTAATAAGAATTCTAGGTTGATATCAGTTTCCCTTCTCTCTACTGATTTTTTATATATCAAGGATATTAATCCTATATCAGGCATATATATGTGGCATTTTTTTTCTTCCCATCTCATCATCTTGCCATGTGCTCTTTAATACTGTCTTTCCCCAAAGGGGTTGTTTCCAAATTTGCATAGATTTGTATGGCTAAGAATTTATATTGTTCTCTGTATAAAAACATTTGACTAATATACTAGGGGCACAGAACACCACCCCCCAGGTTTATCGGAGTAATAGAACATTCCCCATCTCAGCAGCCACATGGCCCTGGGGAGCATACACAGCCTGGGCTTGCTGGGGGGGAGCTCCAGGATTTGAGTCTCTACTCCACTGTTCCCCAAGAGTTGCTGACCCTCTGACTTTTCCTTTCCTCCTCAGTGGACCAGTGAACATAATACCTGCCTCGAATGGATTTTGCAGGGATTTGACAGAACATGCAAAGGCATTCTTTGTTATCAAAAGAATCAGGGATACTGGGTGGAACAAAAACAGAGAAAAACCAGTCATTTGGGTGAATGAGTGTCACCCTTACCAGATAACCTTTGGTTTCTTGGGTGAGCTGGGCCTCTCACCTCAATTGCAGGCCAGAGAAGAAAGATCAGGATTGGGAAGATGACAAGACCAATGTCTCCTTTCAGAGTTTTAGGTTTCAGGATCACGAATAGCTTCATGAAGGCCTTTTCTGGGACCTTGATCACAACGTGGAGGGAGTGAAGGGAGGGAGTTGGGAGATCAGCAAAGCCTGGAGCCCTGAGTCTCACCCTTTTCACTTGGCCTAAATTCCCAAATCTTATCTTGGGCACAGCAAGGTTGTGCCTTGCTTAGGCCAAGCGGTTGTCATGAAGGTATCTGGGGTGGAGGAAGAAAAGGCAACATCCACTAGGATCAAAGTAGAGCTACTCTGACAGCACAGTGCCATTTCCTGATCTATGAGACAGAAACATGCCTCCACATTCACTGCATCATATGCAGTAGAATGAGCTCTGTGGCAGTGTGTCATGGGAAAAAAAATCCTGGTACCTACATATCTCTAGATGAGGAAACTGAGAATAAAGGAACAGGTTCATGAAATTCATAAAAGTAATGCACACCTGTTCAAAAACAACTAGCTGGGTTATATGTGCTGAGACCGAAGTGTTACATGTGATAATGAGTGAAATAAAGAAACAAAACAAATTACCTGCAAATTTCCATTATTCACTCCCTTAATCTTCCCAACTCACACCTATCCCTGCACACTTCGCTCACTTACGATCTTATCCAGGGGCCCTCACGGGCATCATCCATGGCTGCAACTCCATCTTGCTCCTAGAGGGGTGAAGAATGAATCCCAGAACTGCTTTGTTCAGACCATGTATCACACCTCCCACGGGAAGCACCCCAGCATCTTGTTCTTTGAAAGAAGCTAATGGGGTATCATGGTCTGAAATTGGAAAAAACACAGAAAAAAAATGAATAAATGTAAAAGGACAACACAAAATAAAACACAGAGTAGAAAACACCAAATACCAAGAACAAAATCCTGGGATTCTGTCCTGGCTAATGAAGAAATATCACTGATTTTTATAATCGAAAAAGAAATATAGCACAGAAGACTGGGAGGCTGCACTGTACCTCCCGGGAGATGAGAAGTAGGCAGAATTCACCGCCCAGGAGAGAGCAAGCACAGCAGGAAGGACTTGGACAGAGGGTCCATTGTGAGGCATTATCCCTGCTCTGATGTGTTCAGGCTGGGTGACCTGGAATGAGTTCATTAATGTCTGTAACCCTCACCTCCCTCCCGTGCTCTAGGTGGACAATTCAAGCTACTCTGTGTGGTGTTAGATTTTAAAGGTCATAGTGAGTCCTCCATCTGAAAAAATGAAAGATAGTCTGAAGAAAATATATCCAGAATGAAGCCTGGGGAGAAAAAATGCTGGGACAGACTGAGAGAGGGGGCAAGAATTAAAGATAATACAGTGAATAACACATTTAACTGGAATCCCAGAAGGAGTGAGAGAGAACAGGCCAGTCCTCCAATTGTTAAATATGATATATCTATTAATTTAGATCTTTAATTACCCTCAGCTATCTTTTATAATTTTCAGTGAGTAGGCCTTGCACTTATTTTGCTAAATTTATTTCTAAGCATTTTATCCTATTTTACACTACTTTAGGAATTGATTTCTTAATTTCATTTTCTGATTGCTCATTTCTAGTAAATAGACATTATTGATCTTTCAAAATTTCTGTACTACTACTAGTATTTCTTTTATAGATTTCTTAGGATTTTCCACACACATGATCATGTTACCTGCAAATAAAGATAGTTTTATTTATTCCTTTGCAATCTATATGCCTTCCATTTCTTTTTCATATATTTTTAAATATTTTACTTATTTATTTGATAGAGAGAGACACCCTGAGAGAGGGAACACAAGCAGGGGGAGTGGGAGAGGGAGAAGCAGGCTTCCCACGGGAGCCCGATGCGGTGCTGATCGCAGGACCCTGAGCAGGGAGCCCACGCCTAGGGGCTCTGATCCCAGGACCCTGGGATCATGACCTGAACCGAAGGCAGACCAGATGCTTAACAGACTGAGCCACCCAGGCACCCCAGGATATTAGTTTTAGGATTTTCTGATAGAGGTGGCACTTTATCAGGTTGAGGAAGTTCCTTGCTATTTCTAGTTTGATTTTATCCTGAATGGGTGTTGGATTTTGTCCAGTGCTTTTTCTGCTTCTATTGAGTTGATTATGTAGTTTTTGTAAAAACTCATGCACGATGCCATAATTAGTAGGCAATAAGTAACATCTATTGTCAAGCTTACAATCTTAATAGTTCAAAAAAATTAATTACCTTTAATTGGAGGTACTTATAATGACTTTTATTTGCTTCTTTACATTTTCCTCTTTTTACAGAAATATTAAAATTCTAGCCTAAGTTTATACCAGTAATTAAAATTTACACACTTTTAGGGACTTGGATCTAGTAATTCACTCCTATCAATACGATTGCTATTTAGTTTTTCCTTTATTGTTATTTATTTTTTCAATCTGGGATCCAATCAAGAATCATGAATTCGTGTTTTTTTTTTTCCACCTTTACTGAGATATAATTGACATAAAACATCGTGTAAGTTTAAGATGTACAATGTCATGATTTGATACACACATATATGAAATGACTATCACATATGCTTCATAAACACATCTAGCACCTCACATAGTTACCTGTGTGTGTGTACGTGTGTGATGAGAACTTTTAAGAACTACTCTCTCAGCAACTTTCAAATATACAATATAGTACTATTAACTATAGTCACCATGCTATGCAGTAGATCCCCAGAACTTATTCATCTTGTAACTAGAAGAGTCTCATGCTCTACTGACTGGGCCAGCCAGACGCCCCTCCCCTGGGGACTTTTCAGAAAAGCAGCTGTACAAAGCCTTTCACCCAAGAAGGTAGAATTTCAGTCTCTGTTACCTTTTTCTGCATCGTCTGCCATTGGGGACAACAGTGACATGGTGAAGACAGCACTAGGACATAGGTGGAACACCCCTGCGGGATCCCAGTTCTGCCTCTTAGGTAGCTCCAAGAGTAGCTTGGTAGAGCAGCGCCCAGCCCCGCGGTCTCTCGAGGGCGTCGTAGATCAAAGTTTGGATGCGCGGGGACTTGGCGTTGTTCCTCGTGACAGGGCGGCTCAGGGGGGTCTTGGCCAGGAGCCCGATGCCCTGCGGGGTCCTCCGCAGCCCCTCGTCGCGGCCGCTGCCCTCCAGCAGCAGGGTCCCGTCTTTGAAAGCTCCGGCCCCGAGCGCCAAGGTGACTTGGTTCACGTCGCCGGGCGCCAGCCCCACTTTCCAAATCTCCTTGTCGCCGGCCGCCGCCGCGTCCCCTCCGGCCGGGTTAGCGGCCCCGCCGCCGCCGCCGCCAGCCACCCCTGCCGCCCTGCGCGCCTTGAGCCCCATCTGCCTCGCCCCAGCCGGCCGCTTCGCCTTCTCGGCTGCTGCTCCGGGAAGCAGAGGCGCTCGGGGTGCGTGGATGAGGCGGCGGCGGCAGCTGCAAGCCCGGGAACTGCAATGCCGTGACCCGCGCGCCGATCCCCACCCCCCCGCCCCCAAAAGCAAGCAAAGGCAGGCCCCCCGGGGGGGGCGCAGGGGAGGCCGGGCAGCGGTAAGAGGTCACATCCCGCGCGGGTCAGCCGCGGAACCCCGAGGGGCGCAGGCCGGGGGCCGCGGGCCGCGGGGAGGCGGCGAGGGCGCACGAGGCTGGCGCCGAGGCGCTAGGGCGCGGGGTGGCGGCGGCGGCACTCCGTCCGGCGGACCCGAGGCAGCATCGCAGCGTACTTACCAGCCGGGTGCCAACCTCCCTCCAGCCACACGCGCTGCCGCTGCCTCCGCTCTCCTCTGCGCTCCCCGCCCCCGGCGCCCCTCCCCGCCCCTCGCCCCCCGCGCTCCTCCCCGCCGGCTCCAGCCTCAGGCCCGCAGCAGTCGTTGAGGGCCCAGCGTAAGCCTGCTATTGCTGTTTAAACGTCCACTGGCACAAAGTTTCTTGCAGGTCGGTTCCATAGTTAAATTGCTGCCCTGTAGGGAACCCAGGAAAGTCTGACCATGTGCCCCATATAGGTTATCTCATTTATTCCTAGGAGGAAGATAATTATCATACCCATTCTCTAGATGAGGAAACAGAAACAAGAAGCATATTGTCTAGGGTCATACAGCCACTGAAAAGAAAAACAGAGGTGGTAGCAAATGACTTTCTGATTGCCAACCCCTTATTCCCCCGGAGGACACCACCAAATTCAGCTGTAATCTAGAAAATCATATGGGAATTGAGGTCCTTCTGAACCCAAACCACTGTTCTTGTCTCTGTAACATACTCATTTGGCTGTAAATCACGTGCTTACAAGATTGGAAGATTGTTTTTTGTATTGGGAAAATTATCGTACCCTAAAATATGGAGGATATTATTCCATTTAACCATTTTAAATGTATAGACCCTTTGACCATACCATTTCTGGAAATTTACCTGGAAGAAATCGTTGCTTCCAAGTTTTCCTATTACAAAGAGCACATAGTTGTACAGGAATTCTGATCACTGATTGAGACAAGGAGGATGAGGTGAGGAAATGGAGGAAACTGGTTGAAGTGCTAGGATATGATTTCAGGTCAGCACCTTTAACGCTGTTCAACATGATCTCATCCCCAGTTTCCTTCTTGACTTTCATTCTTTTTATGCTTCCTTTCCCTCACTTTTTTCCAGCCAAGCTGGCCTCTGTGTGGTTTCGTGAATATGCCAATTATGCTGTGTCCTCTGGACCTTTGCATTTGCTATTCTCTCTACCTGGAATACTATTTCCAAAATACCCCCTAGACTCTCTCTGGGACCTTCTTAGAATATTTGCTTCAAAACCGTTTTATCACTGAGGCCTTCCCTAGCTCCCTTATTCATATCCCCTATTCATTACTTCTCTATTACCTATTCATTCCCTGACCCCCACTCTCACTATCCTCCTTCCTTGTTTTTCTCCTTAGCATTTATCACTCTCTGTCCTACTAATATTGTACTTAATTTATTTTCTATCTCCCTCACTTATAAAAACAGAGGTTTCTGTCTTTTTTTGTTAACTACTGTATCCTCAATGCCTATAATAGTATCTGCACTTAGAAGGTGCTCAAAAAATGGTTGTTGAGTGAATTAATTAAATTTCTAAAATGCATGGCAAGATTGTAATGACATGTTCTCACTTCTAAGGAATCTCAGGATCTTTAGGCATGTATTATGTGCCAGGGATGGTGTTTGTTGTATGATAGATGTAACCTTATGTCTGACTTACGCTAAAAAAAAAATCTTCCTCTCATAACTTTCTTGCCACTCTAGGTAATTTCACAAGAAATTTTCCAATAAATATATGCCAATATGAAATCTTGTTGTGCTGCTAATTTGTGAACTCCTATTTCAATGGAGTCACAACTCCCTAATATATATGGATGGGAACATGGTTTTCCAGTCCCTTTCTAGGAACCCAGGAGTCATGTGGATCAATCTCAGTTTTCAATACAGGTGTCTATGTGAAACATCTACACAAATAGACCTTCAATAGTAAGGAGAGAGTAGTATATTTGTGAGAGTGACAGTGGTCTAACAGAAGGGTTGAGGAAGTGGTGATAAGGCTACTTTTTCCTTTTAATTGATTAACTTATCAGGTAATTATGAAAGCATCACTGTATACTACCTGAAAAATTAACAGACAAGCATAAAGCATGAAATGTGAAATGTCTGTAGGAGAGTCTTTCTTTTAATGTAGATACTAAATAAATCTCTTGAACTTTCAATAGGTTGTGGGAAGCTATGGCCCTGTAGTAATATGTTAGGTTATATTAACTGGCCCTTTTTCAGCTGAAAGAAAAAAATACAGCACTGATGCCAGTGGCATTAGGAGAACTTCTGGATTCCTTGCTATACACAGGAGCTTTTAAAAGCCCTTATTTCCCCACATATTTTTTTCCCAACCTCTTTTTCTCCCAAGCTTATCAGCCTGTCTGTTGCTTGTCCTGACTTTTGCCCCATGCTTTCTCGTTTTTTGCAATATGGACAGACAGAATTTTCCAATCATAATGTTCTGGTGTTTTTTGCTTAATGATTCCTGCTCCAATTTACCTCTCTCTTCTTATATTTTATAATAAGCAGTGAAGAGAAACCAGGCAATGTCTTCAAAGTAGTCAATACTTTCACTTTTGAATGCTGTATTAGTCTGCTCAGGCTGCCATAACAAAATACCACAGACTGGGTGACCTAAATAACAGGAATTTAGGGGCACCTGGGTGGCTCAGATGGTTGAGCGTCTGCCTTCGGCTCGGGTCATGATCCTAGGGTCCTGGGATCGAGCCTGCATCGGGGTCCTTGCTCAGCGGGGAGCCTGCTTCTCCCTCTCCCTCTCCCTCTGCCTCTCCCCCTGCTCATGCTCTCTCTCTCTGTATCTCTGTGTCTCAAAGGAATAAATAAAATCTTAAAAAAAAATAATAGGAATTTATTTTTTTCACAGTTCTGGAACCTAGAAGTCCAAGATCAAGGTGTCTTCTGAGGCCTCTTTTCCTGACTTGCAGATGGACACTTTTTGCTCTGTCCTCATATGGTCTTTATTCTGTGTGCACAGATACCTGGTATCTCTTGTGTGTGTCCGAATTTCCTCCTCTTGTAAGGACACAAGCCAAATCGGTTTAGGGCCCATCATAAAAGTCACATTTTAACTTAATCACCTCTTTATTTTATTTTATTGCCACAAGATACATTTTATTTTATTTTTAAAATTTATTTATTTTTAGTCTAATCACCTCTTTAAAGACCCTATTTCCAAATATAGTCACAATCTGAGGCCCTGGGTATTAGGATTTCAACATATGCATTTTGAGGGCACATAATTCAGGCCATAACAATCCACACTCTGGATACCCAAAATTCATGTCCTTCTCATATGCAAAATACATTCACCCCTATCTCAACAGCCCAAGTCTTAACCTATTCCAGCATTAACTCTAAGTCCCAAATCTCACCTAAATATCTAAATCATGTATGGGTGAGACTCAAGAGATGATTCATCTTGAGGCAAAATTCTTGTCCAGTTGTGAACCTGTGAAATCAGATAAGTTAATCTGCTTCCAAAATACAATGGTAGGATAGGCATAGGATACAGATCCTCATTCCAAAAGGGACAAGATCGGAAAGAAGAAAGGAATTACAGATTACAAATAAGTCTAAAACCTAGCGGGAAAATTCCATTTGATTTGGTGCCCCAAGAAATAGTTCTCTTTAGCTCAATGCTCTGTCCTCCAGGCCCACAGGAGTAGAATTTCCACTTTCTGAGCCCATTGAGATGGCAGCCTCACCACCTTGTCTCTGGGTGGCAGCTCCACTCCCAAGACCCTAGGCCTTGCACTCTGAAACCAAAAAGGTGGCCCTGCCCTCTTAAACCCAGGAAGATACTGCCCCATTTTGGGGTCATTCTTAATTTTTCTTGAAGGGTAATACATATTCACAGCTGGACAGGTCTATTGTTCTGTCCTGTAGAATCCCAGAAGTCCAATAGCTTTTCTTCATTTCGTCTCATCTTTGTCTTCTTCAGGCAAAGCTAGCAGTGTTCCTGCTGGTATAACTCCATCTCTGTCTCTGGCTTCTGCTGAGATTGTTGGTTGTTGGTTACACTATGAGTCATGCCCATCATCTACTTTCTGGAGTGACTGTCCAATCACACCTTTGTTGTTCTCTCCAGAACATGCTTTCTCGTTTTTTGCAATATGGACAGACAGAATTTTCCAATCATAATGTTCTGGTGTTTTTTGCTTAATGATTCCTGCTCCAATTTACCTCTCTCTTCTTATATTTTATAATAAGCAGTGAAGAGAAACCAGGCAATGTCTTCAACATTTTGCTCAAAATCTCCTATGATAAATATCCAGATTCATCACTTACAATTTCTACTTTGCACAAAATTCTAGAACACAATTTGGCCAAGTTCTTTGCCCTTTTGTAACAAGGATCACCTTTCCTCCAGTTTCCTATAATATGTTCCTCTTTTCTCTTTAAAGTCTCACCAGAATCACCTTGAATGTCCACATTTCTACCAACAGTCTCTTCATGGCAATCCAGACTTTTTCTAGCATGCATCTCAAAACTCTTCCAGCCTCTACCCATTCCCAATTCCAAAGCCATTTCCACATTTTAGGCATTTCTTAAGGTAGTACCTCACTTCTCAGTACCAACATTTGTATTGGGATTCTCCAGAGAAACAGAACCAGCAGGATGTTTATTTATTAGTTTGTCTTAAGAAATTAGGTCACATGGTTGCGGGAGCTTGGTATGTAAAAAATCTGCAGGGTAGGCTTTCAGGCTGAGGACCCAGTTTGCATCCAAAGTCAGTTTACTGGCAGAATTCCTTCTTGCTCAGGGTGGTTAGCCTTTCTTGCATTAAAGCCATGAACTGGTTGGATGAGGCCCACCCATATAGAGGGGTTTTTGCCTTACTCAAAATTCACTGATTTAAATGTTATTTTCACCCCCAAAATCTTCATAGAAACATCCAGAATAATGGGTGACCAAATATCTGGGCACCATGGCTCAGCCAAGTTTGTAGATAAAATGAACCATCACAAATGCTTTCAGCAAATGCTGCCTGGGAAGTCACTCCAGCCCTGGGAACTCTCCAAGTCAAAAGAAACAATGGAAAGCCCTTGAGATGGTCTTTCAAGGAGCTGCCAGTGGAGCCGAAACACACAACCACCATTCTTTGAGAATAAGGTCTGTACTGTTCCCTCTGGTACTTAGTAACCTGCACCAGGAGTCTTCATGGCTGCTGCTGATTCAGGGAATGGGAAGGGTAAGAGAGGTGCTTAAATGCCGCCCCTCTCTCTTGCTAATATGCTGCAGCTTCTTTCTTCATTAAGTTTTCCCCTGGTTGTTCTAAGATTTTGACTAGATTCCAGAATTCTGGGAAAATTGAGTCTAACAGTTTTTGCCAGCTTAGTTGCTTTTGTAGATGGGCCAGGCCCTGGAGTTTGCTACTCTGCCATTTTGAGTGGCATTACCTCCTTAAATTAAACCATCTTTATGGACTCCTAAAAGTAACAGGATACCTAGGCATTGTGCCTACTCTGCTTAATGGATAAGATCACCCAGGGCCTATCTAAGGTCTTTGTACCCAGAGGCATTCTGGGTCAGCACTTCTCCAAGGATAATAAACTTCCTGGCACAGATCAGCTTCAGAGGTCAGGAAAAGGGTGATTCAGTTCCCAGCTATGCCCCTAACTCTGTGATCTTGGCCAATGGACTTAACTTCTCTGAGATTCATTTTCCCTCTTTTCCCCACTTGGTTCTCAGAACTAATTTAAGAATTCAAAGAGATAACAAATGTGAAAGTGCCTAGCCCAATACTAGTACTCAAATCTCATTCCAATTCTCTCTCATCCTGAAATTTTCCTTGAGCTTTCTATTTTCTCTCTTGCCACTTTTCCACGGGGGAAATTAGTGCCTGGTAATGGCTGAATAAATTACCCCTTGAGTAGTGTTTGCATTCTCACAAAGGACAGTCTTTAGCCCATAGGATTTAAAACTTTTTTGATGGAATTGAAAGTCTGTTCCTTCTGGGAGAAGAACACTTTATAAAGACTATTTCTCTCCTCTCTCCAGATACTTTGGGCAATGGCATGTGCTTTTGGTGAGGGAAGATCTCTGGTAGATGATGGCATTCCACTCTTGCAGAGTGGTGCCTTCTTCCTCAAAGGATATGATGTTTGACAAATCAGACACAATACAGTGGATTTACAGATATTAACTGCCTACAGGTAGGGAGTTGTATGATTTGAGGCACATCACTCAAAACCTTACTTTGCTCATCTGTGAACTTGGGATAATGAAGGGGGAATGTGAAAACATTTTAAAAACTTGAACTGGGGAGGAGCAAGATGGTGGAGGAGCAGGAGACCTAAATTTCATCTGGTCCCAGGAATTCAGCTGGATAGGGATCAAACCATTCTGAACACCTACAAACTCAACAGGAGATCGAAGAAAAGAATAGCAGCAACTCTCTGAACAGAAAAGCAACCACTTTCTGGAAGGTAGGACGTGCGGAGAAGTGAATCCGAGGCGATATTCAGGAGGATAGACAGCGGGGGAGGGGGCCTCCGTCGGCCGCTTCTGCCAAGTGATAGAGCCGTGGAGCACAAAATTGGAACTTTCAGAAGTCAGCTCTGCTGAGGGACATCACTTCAGTGGCTAAGTGGGGGGTGGAACCCTCGCTGGGACAGTGTGGTCTCAGGACCCCCGGGGTCACAGAAAGACCAGGGGTGCCTGAGTGCCGCAGAGCTCCCAGGTATCGGAGCGGGGAAGCCAGCTGCAGAGACGGAGTCGAGGCACGGGCTCTCACCTCGGGGTTGCCATAGACCGTGATCCGCAGCACAGTCGGGCCACTGCTCCTCCAGCAGGGACCCAACAAGCGGCAGATCCGGGGAGACTCACCTTCCTCCCCCAGGAGGAGTGGCATGGGAGCGCACCGCAGGGATCTGCTGGGTTTGGAGACTCTACCCAGGGTCGGGTGCCAGAGATAGAAACGCTCGGTCACAGGCCGGGTGAGCATGGAGTGTGGCCAGAGACCAGGGAGACAGGAGTGACTGACTGCTTTTCTCTGGAGGAGCACTGAGGAGCGGGGCCCCAAGTTCTCGGCTCCTCCGGGGTGGAGATTGGGAGGCCGCCATTTTGACTCTCATCCTCCAAAGCTGGACGGAAAACTTGCAGGGAACAAAAGCTCCCAAGAGCAAACCCGAGCACATTACTTAGCCCGGACCGGCAAGGGTGGGGCAATTCCACCTCCGGCAAAGACTTTTGGGAACCGCGGCAACAGGCCCCTCCTGCAGAAGATCAGCGAGAACAGCCAGCCAAGACCAAGTTTACCGATCAATGAGAACGGCAGAACTCCAGCGCTAGGGGAATAATGCACGTAGAATTCATGGCTTTTTTACCATGATTCTTTAGTCTTTCAAAGTTAATTTTTTCAATTTTATTTTTTTCTTTTTCTATTTTTTGTAGTTAAAGCTTTCTTCTTTTCTTTTTCAACCAACATCTTATCAATTCCTTTTTTAAAATCTTTTTAAATTTTTTTCATGTTTACACTCATATTCTATCTCTTCATTGTAGCTAACCTTATTTATTGTACATATAACTTTTTTTCTTTTAAAATTTTGGGATACAGTTTCTTCTAACAGACCAAAATATACCCTAAATTGAGTGTATGACATTGTCCTAGTCTCCCGCCTGATCACATTCTCTCTTTTTTTAAATTTTTTCATTCTTTTTTCAACCAACTTCTTATCTTATTGATTACTTTTTAAAAGATTTTTAAATTTTCATCTTTACAGTCATATTCCATCCCTTCATCATATTTACCCTTATTTTTGTATATATATAAGTTTTCCTTTCTTTAAAATTTTGGGAGGCAGTTTCTTCTAACAGACCAAAATACACCCAAAATATAGTGTGTGGCTCTGTTAGTTTCACCAGCTTGATCATATTCTTTTTTTTTTCCCTTTCTTTCCCCCTGGTTGCGGGCCTCTTCTGATTTGTTTAGTGTATATCTTTCTGGGGTCGTTGTTACCTTTTTAGTATTTTTTTTAGCATTTTGTTCTTTCTTTCATCTATTCTCCTCAGGACAAAATGACAAAACAGAAAAACTCACCTCAAAAAAAAAAAATAAAAAAAAAAAGCAAGAGGCAGTACCAACTGCCAGGGACCTAATCAACACAGACATTAGTAAGATGTCGGAAATAGAGTTCAGAATGATGATTATAAAGATACTAGCTCAGCTTGAAAAAAAGCATAGAAGATAATAGAGAATCCCTTTCTGCAGAAATAAAAGAACTAAAATCTAACCAAGTCGAAATCAAAAAGGCTATTAATGAGGTGCAATAAAAAATGGAGGCTCTAACTGCTAGGATAAATGAAGCAGAAGAGAGAATTAGTGATAGAGAAGACCAAATGATGGAGAATAAAGAAGCTGAGAAAAAGAGAGATAAACAACTACTGGATCACTAGGGCAGAATTCAAGAGATAAGTGAGACCATAAAGTGAAACATTAGAACAATTGGGATCCCAGAAGAAGAAGAAAGAGAGAGAGGGGCAGAAGGTATATTGGAGCAAATTATAGCAGAGAACTTCCCTAATTTGGGGAAGGAAACAGGGATCAAAATCCAGGAGGCACAGAGAACCCCCCTCAAAATCAATAAAAATAGGTCAACACCCCAACATCTAATAGTAAAACTCACAAGTCTCAGAGACAAAGAGAAAATCCTGAAAGCAGCTCGGGACAAAAGGTCTGTAACCTACAACAGTAGAAACATTAGATTGGCAACAGACCTATGCACAGAGACTTGGCAGGCCAGAAAGGACTGGCAGGATATATTCAGAGCACTAAATGAGAAAAATATGCAGCCAAGAATACTATATCCAGCTAGGCTGTCATTGAAAATAGAAGGAGAGATAAAAAGCTTCCAGTACAAACAAAAACTAAAAGAATTTGCAAACACCAAACCAGCCCTACAAGAAATATTGAAAGGGGTCCTCTAAGCAAAGAAAGAGCTTAAAAGTAACATAGACCAGAAAGGAACAGAGACAATATACTGTAACAGTCACGTTATAGGCAATACAATGGCACTAAATTCATATCTTTCAATAGTTACCCTGAATGTAAATGGGCTAAATGCCCCAACCAAAAGACACAGGGTGTCAGATTGGATAAAAAAACAAGATCCATCGATATGCTGTCTGCGAGAGACTCATTTTAGACCTAGAGACACCTCCAGGTTTAAAGTGAGGGGATGGAAAACCATTTACTATGCTAATGAACATCAAAAGAAAGCTGGGGTGGCAATCCTTATATCAGACAAATTAGATTTTAAACCAAAGGCTATAATAAGAGATGAGGAAGGAAACCACATGATACTTAAAAGGGTCTATCCAACAAGAAGATCTAACAATTTTAAACATCTATGCCCCTAACATGGGAGCAGCCAATTATATAAGCCAATTAATAACAAAAGCAAAGAAACACATTAATAATAATACAATAATAGTAGGGAACTTTAACACCCCCCTCACTGAAATGGACAGATCATCTAGGCAAAAGATCAACAGGGAAATAAAGGCTTTAAAGGACATACTAGACCAGAAGGACTTCACAGATATATTCAGAACATTCCATCCCAAAGGAACAGAATATACATTCTTCTCTAGTGCCCACGGAACATTCTCCAGAATAGATCATATCCTGGGTCACAGATCAAGTCTCAACAGGTACCAAAAGATTGGGATCATTCCCTGCATATTTTCAGACCACAGTGCTTTGAAACTAGAACTCAATCACAAGAGGAAAGTCGGAAAGAACTCAAATACATGGAGGCTAAAGAGCATCCTACTAAAGAATGAATGGGTCAACCAAGAAATTAAAGAAGAATTTAAAAAATTCATGGAAACAAAGTAAAATGAGAACACAACTGCTCAAAATCTTTGGGATGCAGCACAGGCGGTCCTAAGAGGAAAGTATAGAGCAATACAAGCCTTTCTCAAGAAACAAAACAGGTCTCGAATACACAACCTAACCCTACATGTAAAGGAGCTGGAGAAAGAACAGCAAATAAAGCCTAAACCCAGCAGGAGAAGAGAAATAATAAAGATCAGAGCAGAAATCAATGAAATAGAAACTAAAAGAACAGTAGAACAGATCAATGAAATTAGGAGTTGGTTCTTTGAAAGAATCAATAAGATTGATAAACCCCTGGCTAGACTTATCAAAAAGAAAAGAGAAAGGACCCAAATAAATAAAATCATGAATGAAAGAGGAGAGATCACAACCAACACCAAAGAAATACAAACAATTATAAGAACATATTATGAGTAACTATATGCCAGCAAATTAGATAACCTGGAAGAAATGAATGCATTCCTAGAGATGTATAAACTACCAAAACTGAACCAGGAAGAAATAGAAAACTTGAACAGACCCATAACCAGTAAGGAAATTGAAGCAATAATCAAAAATCTCCCAACAAACAAGAGCCCAGGGCCAGATGGCTTCTCAGGGGAATTGTACCAAACATTTAAAGAAGAATTAGTACCTATTCTTCTGAAGCTGTTTCAAAGAACAGAAATGGAGGGAAAATTTCCAAACTCATTTTATGAGGCCAGCATCACCTTGATCCCAAAACCAGACAAAGATCCCATCAAAATGGAGAACTACAGACCAATATCCCTGATGAACATGGATGCAAAAATTATCACTAAAATACTAACCAATAGGATTCAACAGTACATTAAAAGGATTATTCACCACGACCAAGTGGGATTTATTCCTGGGCTGCAAGCTTGGTTCAACATCTGCAAATCAATCAATGTGATACACTACATTAATAAAAGAAAGAACAAGAACCATATGATCCTCTCAATAGATGCAGAAAAAGCATTTGACAAAGTACAGCATCCTTTTTTTTTTTAAATTTTATTATGTTATGTTAACCACCATACATTACATCATTAGTTTTTGATGTAGTCTTCCATGATTCATTGTTTGCATATAACACCCAGTGCTGCATTCAATATGTGCCCTCTTTAATACCTATCACCAGGCTAACCCATCCCCCTACCCCTTTCCCCTCTAGAACCCTCAGTTTGTTTCTCAGAGTCCATAGTCACTCGTGGTTCGTCTCCCCCACTGATTTCCTCCCTTCATTTCTCCCTTCTTACTATCTTCTTCTTTTTTTTTTTTTAACATGCAATGTATTATTTGTTTCAGAGGTACAGGTCTGTGATTCAACAGTCTTACACAATTCACAGCACAGCATCCTTTCTTGATGATTAAAACTCTTCACAGTGTAAAGATAGAGGGTATATACCTAAGTATCATAAAAGCCATCTATGAAAAACCAACAGCAAATATACTCAATGGGGAAAAACTGAGAAATTTTCCCCTAAGGTTAGGAACACAGCAGGGATATCCACTATCACCACTGCTATTCAACATAATACTAGAAGTCCTAGCCTCAGCAATCAGACAACAAAAAGAAATAAAGACATCTGAATTGGCAAAGAAAAGGTCAAACTCTCACTCTTTGCAGATGATATGATACTTTATATGGAAAACCCAAAAGACTCCACCCCAAAACTGCTAGACTCATATAGGAATTCAGTAAAGTGGCAGGATATAAAATCAATGCACAGAAATCAGTTGCATTTCTATACACCAACAATAAGACAGAAGAAAGAGAACTTAAGGAGTAGATCCCATTTACAATTGCACCCAAAGCCATAAGATAACCTAGGAATAAATCTAACCAAAGAGGCAAAGGATCTGTACTCAGAAAACTATAGAATACTCATGAAAGAAATTGAGGAAGAGTCAAAGAAATGGATGCTCATGGATTGGAAGAACAAATATTGTGAAAATGTCTATGCTACCTAGAGCAATGTGCACATTTAATGCAATCCCTATCAAAATACCATCTACTTTTTTCAAAGAAATGGAACAAATAATCTTAAAATTTGTATGGAACCAGAAAAGACCTCGAATAGCCAGAGGAATGTTGAAAAAGAAAAGCAAAGCCAGTTGCATTACAATTCCGGACTTCAAGCTCTATTACAAAGCTGTCATCATCAAAACAGTATGGTACTGGCACAAAATCAGACGCATAGATCAATGGAACAGAATAGAGAGCCCAGAAATGGACCCTCAACTCTATGGTCAACTCATCTTTGACAAAGCAGGAAAGAATGTCCAATGGAAAAAAGACAGTCTCTTCAACAAATGGTGTTGGGAAAATTGGACAGCCCCATGCAGAAGAATGAAACTGGACCATTTCCTTACACCACACACACAAATAGACTCAAAATGGTTGAAAAACCTCAATGTGAGATAGGAATCCATCAAAATCCTTGAGGAGAACACAGGCAGCAACCTCTTCGACCTCAGCCGCAGCAACTTCTTCCTAGAAACCTTGCCAAAGGCAAGGGAAGCAAGGGCAAAAATGAACTATTGCAACTTCATCAAGATAAAAAGCTTTTGCACAGCAAAGGAAACAGTCAACAAAACCAAAAGGCAACTGACAGAATGGGAGAAGATATTTGCAAATGACATATGAAATAAAGGGCTAGTATCCAAAATCTATAAAGAACTTCTTAAACTCAACACCCGAAGAACAAATAATCCAGTCAAGAAATGGGCAGAAGACACGAACAGACATTTTTCCAAAGAAGACATCCAAATGGCCAACAGACACATGAAAAAGTGCTCAACATTGCTCGGCATCAGGAAAATCCAAATCGAAACCTCAATGAGATCCCACCTCACACCAGTCAGAATGGCTAAAGTTAACAAGTCAGGAAATGACAGATGTTGGCGGGGATGCGGAGAAAGGGGAACCCTCCTACACTGTTGGTGGGAATGCAAGCTGGTGCAGCCACTCTGGAAAACAGTATGGAGGTTCCTCAAAAAGTTGAAAATAGAGCTACCCTATGACCCAGGAATTGCACTACTGGGTATTTACCCCAAAGATACAAGTGTAGTGATCCAAAGGGGCATATGCACCCCGATGTTTATAGCAGCAATGTCCACAACAGCCGAACTATGGAAAGAGCCTAGATGTCCATCAACAGATGAATGGATAAAGAACATGTGGTATGTGCACAATGGAATATTATGCAGCCATAAAAAATGGAATCTTGCCATTTGCAACAATGTGGATGGAACTAGAGGGCATTATGCTAAGCGAAATAAGTCAATCAGAGAAAGACAAGAATCATATGATCTCACTGATATGCGGAATTTGAGAAACAAGACAGAGGATCATAGGGGAAGGGAGGGAAAAATGAAACAATACAAAACCAGAGAGGGAGACAAACCGTAAGAGACTCTTAATCTCAGGAAACAAACTGAGGGTTGCTGGAGTGGAGGGTGGTGAGAGGGATGGAGTGGCTGGGTGATGGACACTGGGGAGGGTAGGTACTATGGTGAGTTGCTGTGAATTGTGTAAGACTGATAAATCACAGACCTGTACCCCTGAAACAAATAATAAATTATATGTTAATCAAAAAATTTTTAAAAATAAAATAAAAACTTGAACTTAACCAATGGGTGACAGTATAATTATTAATTTATAAATCCACTATTATAAAGTCATAGCTGATGGCAAAATGCCTACCCACAAAGCAATTACCTAAAAACTATGACAATAGAAGGAATTTGTGATTCATAGTTAATTCTCACTTTCCCTGAAGGCACACTTTCCCTACAAAATCACTCCTAGTACGAAAAATGAAACCACAAAAAATGTTAATTCCTAGATTCAATTCCACTTATGATTGTTGTGAAATTTGTTTGCTTATTTGTTTATGTCAAGCTTTTTTTCAAAATATTGTCAAGGCAGCTTACAAAGATAGAGACTTGATGACAGGATTTTTTTAAATGAAATTGTAGATAAAGTTAGGTAGAAAAAATAAGAGTGAAGTTATGAGGGATAATGAGAGTAAGTTTGATATTGAACCCTACAGGTAATGCTTCAGAGCTCCCCACATAACCTAGTCTAATAATTAGTCTGCCTTTGACCACTGCCAGTATTCATTGTCTCTTGAGATAAGCCAGTTTGCCTTTGGACAGTTATGACCATTGGAAAAGACTTCTTCTTGGGGTCACCACCTTGTAATGTAGCATTTAGTAATTGTCTCCCAACTGTTACTCTCTACGTGATATTCTAATTTAATCAATATGTATTGAGAGTTCAGTATCTGTCAAAACTGCGCTGACACATTATCTTATTTCAATTTCATCCTCAAATAACCTTGTGAGATGAGTTTCTTTAAAATCTCCATTTTATAGATGAGGAAAAGTAAGGTTGCAAGAGGCTAAATGACCTCCTTCCAGTTACCTTAAAGCAAATGAGTGTGGCGAGTGGTCTATCAAACCCAGGTCTTCTGAATCTGAATACAATGCCCGCAATACTCCATGTCATTTCACCCTAATGTGTAGGATTTTTTCTTCTCCTACCGCACTAAAAGCTACCTGTGCATTTGATAGGTTTCTGCCAGTTATTGAATAACAGATATTACACTGAAGTGAATTCAGAGAAAACATAAGGAATCACCTCCTGACTTCACTGGATGTGCATTGAAGAAATCTATAAAGCCAGAATTTTCTTCTTTTCTGGGATGGGAATGAGCCCAGCTCCACCTAACCTCTTAAAGGTGCTATCAGCTATGGAAAAGAAAACCATAATGCGGATTACTTTCTTGGCTACTTCATGCAGTATTTCAGGATAAATGAGAGCTTGATAAGCCATGGCTCTCACTTCTCCCCATAAATGTCCCTTTATAGAATTTATAGATTTACCCATTTTATGGTGGTTGAAAATTCCAAGAACCAAATAAACCTCTTGCTTAGAGCATTTCTTAAACTAAAGGGAAAGAGTATTTGCATACTTCCTGTTTTTCTATCTCCTTGGGGAGTACCAGATACACTTCCTTTTTCTAAGAAATCTCCTTGACCTGTATATATTACAGGTGCAGTAAGATAGATGTACAGCTAATCTTTTGAAAAGAATTACACAGTTAGATTTCCCTGACACACTGTTCTATCCTCAGTGAGCCAATTAAAGATTTCATGAATTCTCCCTCTTCAATCTTGTTATAATATACCTAAAAATTATATAAAAACAAAAGGAAGGAGACATGAATAGTCAAATATTTAGCAAGGTTATACTAATAGTTTTATTTTGTTTTTAGAATAGCAGACCTGTGGATAAGGAAAGGCTTCCCCTTTTCTAACTTTCCAGAATATGATTAATTATTGCTACTCCCAAACATTTGTTTTCTGAGTGCTTATCTTAAATTGAGGTACACAGTAAAGTTACACCGACAAGTCCCATGGGTCAATTTTTACATAAAGTTTTTAATCCTCCCTGGACCTGATTAAAAAGTCCCAAGAAACTTGAGCCTGTAGTTATATTATTAGGCTTCTTTCAACCTGAAGGCTATCTCTTTCCTTTCATGGCATCATGACATTAGATTGACTTTCTTGGTATCAGTCATTGTGAAATTAGCCTGTCTGAAATTAAGTTTTCTCTCAGACATCTACGACCCAGTCCTACTCTTTCAGAGTCTTTACAAGAGAAATTCATAGTCTTTTTCTGTCTCTTAATCCCAGTTTTCTCTGACATCACCCTAGTCCCTGATACCACATTTGGGTTACCATACAGATTCTGTGTCTGTCTTCTTCCCTGTCCACCCTTCCAACTTCACACTAACACTCTTTTTTGAATGAACACATTAGACTCATTTAAGACCATCCAGTCCAACTCCTTCTCATTTTCTGCTTAGAAATCCTCAATGACCCCTGTTACTTAACAGGCAAAGACTATAACCCTCTCTGTGAAGGCCTTTCAGGTCTACCCTACTCTCCCTGTGCATATTCTCTCTTACATACCCTCAAGTGGGCTGCTTTCTCCATCTTTATCTCTAACCTCCCTGCATTATGGGGCTCTTCCTGGAAACACCTAGCCCTCTTACAGTCTGGCCACACATTTTCTGGCCTCTGAGCTCAGTCCCAGAAAGCCTCCTCCTAGGACTTTCCTTCCTTTAGAGTGCACATAGATCCTTTTTACCCTGATCAGACCAACACTTCTCAAGCCAGGTTAAGTTGTGATTTGATTATAGTTATTGGTCTGGTGGCCAGCAGGAGTCATGGGGATAGATGCTAGAGGAGGGGACAAGTTTGGCAAGGCAGAGGGCTAAATATCATCTTCAATGCTAACAACCAATTGGGAGAAATAGGTAGGATTGTCAGATTTAACAAAAAAATAAATACAAAAAATCCAGTTAAATTTGAAGTTCAGATAAACGATGAAATTTTGTTTTAGTGTAATTGTGTCCCAAATACTGCATTGGACATAGTTATACTCAAAAATAGCTCTTTTTCTGAACTTCAAATTTAACTGGGCATTCTGTATATTTTTCTGGCAATCCTAGAATTGGTCCACTTTTTCAGGATAGAGGGCTCATGGGAGATGAGATTTCAAGAAAGAGCTGGAAATCCCTTTATATGCTACCAAAGATGCCTGCTGGCTTTCATATTTTGCTTTAAATTGGTAATTAATTCTCTAAACCTTTCATTTTCTCTCTCTGGTACATGAATGGCACTCAGCAAGAGTCAGCGGATTCTATATAATTGCTGTTTCCCCCAATCCTCTCAACTGCTTGAGATACTGTATTTGCACATACATTTCTTTTCACTAGTATCACTGGTGAAAGTTTTAACAATTGTACTGTTGTAGCACACCATGGACTACTTATTACCAGTATTTTACCCACTACCATGATTGACAGGATCCTCACTTCCTGCTCCCCAAATCCCATTTTTGGAGTCTGTTTCCTAGGACTACTCCTGATACCACCGGTCTTAGGTAGGGTTCTGGGGGGAAAATAATGATGAAATGGAGATTTGTTTGTAGGTAGTTTATAGGGGCATGTTCAGAAGAACAACACTGTGAGGTAGTAAGGGAAGCAGGATTAGCAGAGAAATTGAACCGTGGTACAGTTACAGCAAAGATCTCGACTGATCCCATAGGGAGCTCTGGAACTAAGATGGCCTTTTAGAAGTGCCCAAAAGGAGACCTTGGCATTTGTATATACCTACATTATCCCACCAAAGGATACAGGTTGCCCCCAGGAGAGGGCATGATCTTACAAGACACAGTTCTCTTCAGACAAGGCCAATTCCCCCAAAAGTTGGAGAAATGAGTGCCTTTGTCCTGAGATGTTGGGGCAGGGTGGTTCTGGGCAGCACAAACACAGTTCCATTACAACAAATTTATCTCCCACTGGCTGTCTTTTATTTGTTCTATCAATCTATATAATTTCAGAAATTTGTCTTTATTTTCCTTTTTTCTATTCTTTATTTCCCTGTCTTTAACATAGTGTCTCTTCTCTCTTGTATTCCTGGCAGTTTAATCTCCACTGTTTTTTAAATTTATTTACTTCGTTCTGTCACTTTTTGTTTTACATCTTTCTGTTGTCTATTTCTGGGTTCTCTTTCTGAATTTTTGCTGTGTATCAAAGCTCTTACACGTTCTTTCTTTCAGGTCATTTTAAAATACTGGGTTAGGTTAGTTTTCATTTACTTTGTGTCTGCTGCATTTCTCTGGTGTGTTCACATTCTACTAGGTCTGGCCTTCCAAAGTGCTATTCTCACTTTCAGAAGTTTATTTTGCTGTCATAATACTTCCTGGGATCTGCTTTCTCTGGAATCTTCCCCTATCCACTACTATCTGAACTTTCCTTTCCCCTTACCCACAGTGTTTCTGTCCTGTTCAATTTGATTTCTGAAACTAGCAGTTTTCTTTTTGCATGTGGGTTTGTTCTGTAGGAAACACTATGCTGGATAGTTCTGAAATCCTCAAGGGCCTACTTCACCACAGCACTCTTTAATCTCTTGCTGATTCTGTGTAGTTTTTTTCCACTCACCGTAATTCAGAATCTCTGATGGCTTCTATGAATGTTTCAGTTGCTCTCAAATTTATTTTTCTAGTTCGATGAAGAAATGGTATCTCAGTTTATAGTGGTGGCAGTGAGGATGAAGAGAAGTGAACATTAAGAGAGATATCTTGGTGATACTATCAAGGAGAATTGCTTATGGACTAATGTAAAGTGAAGAGGTTCTCAAAAATGGTTTTTGGCTTGAGCAATTGGACAGTTTTATAGAAATGGGGGAAACTGGGAGGTGAAATGGTTGGTAATGGGAGAAGCAGGCACTCTATGTAGCTAGCTATATTGTTTGAGGTACTTATTAGATAGCCAAGTGGGTGTATCAAAGAAATGTCTTTGAGAGGAAAAGGTCTGCTTAGATGTCACTTCCTTTGGGAAGCCTTTCCTGAATGCCCACTTCCCATTCCATTAAGCTTGTTACCCTTCTATCCACAGCACCTTCAGCACTCCTATTGTAGCCTTTATCAAATTTATATTGCAATTTCCTATTTATTGGTCCATTTACTCTGTTGAGTGTGAGCTGTTTGTGGAAGAGAACCTATGCTCTTCATTTTTTCCCTCAGGTTCCTTCCTGGCTCAATGCTGACAGTCAGCTCTTATTATTTGTTTAAGGCATGCATATGACAAGGCAGTCAATCCCATTTTTTCCCTATAGCTACAATTGTTGAAAATTATTTTCCAAATTCAGCCAAAATTTGCCCCCCCATAATAATACCCAATATATATTGAGTATATATCTATGAAGCTAGGTGCTATTAATTTACTTGTCTGAATACCATTTGTCTTAGATCATATGTGATCTTAAGTCTGAATGAGCATATTAGTCTTTCAAACTAAGCATGTAATAAAAATCTCAATGCTGTTTTCACATGCAATATCTTAAAACTATGCCTCCTCAAATATATTTTTGTATTGTCTTCTATAGCCAAATGCAGGATTTAATGGTTATACTACTAAATTTCATCTTACTAGATTCAGCCTCAACTCCAGAAGTAGAGATAATTTTGGATCTTGCATATATATTTAAATATCTTGACTTTTACTGCAACCTCCTAGTGCTCAGAGGCAGAAGTTGGGAGCGGGGCAAATGTGCCAAAGTCAGACTCCAGGTTCTTGTCCCCAGCTTCAACCAGAAAATACTTTCTGGTTAATAGAAAATTAATTTTATGATAGAGTTAACATAAAGTTTATTTTTGTCAAAAGTTTTTGTCATAGAAATTTTCAAAACCACTTTTTAGAGCAAGTCACTGGTAACTTCCCCAAGAATGTAGTCAATAGCACACCCTTATCCCTCCCCCAACTTGCCACCCCACCTAATTTAGATGATTTTAAGGTTAAAATTTTGTATGATTTACACAATATTGATGAAACTGTGTGCTGCTAATTTTAATAAATCATTGATCTATTTAAGTTATTTGGAAAAGATCGTAACAATTTGGTGTCTTAGTGAATATTCTGATGATGTATAGTTTTGAATTCCTACCCTCCACCTTTCAACAAAAAATGGACTTCTGCAAAAGTATTTATCAATTCTAAAAATGCTTACAATTCAATAATCTTGTCTTGCACTTTCTGTGGAAAAAAGCTGCATTTTTTGCCAAGTTCAGAAAAGAGATTTTGCCATTTGTGTGGGTAATTCACAGTCTATTTGCTCTGTTCTGGTTCTTTTCCCCCTCCTTTCACCAATATACCAGATGTGTTAAAAAGAAGAGAAGTAGTATTGTAGTACCAAATAATCTTATACTAACAGTCTTGTGGAAGAAAAGTTAATTTGGGAACTATCTAACTCCCTTTCAGACTATTCATTAAACCCAGTATAAACCCAATCATATTATGCTTCATCTCATATTTACCATTTCAACAAAATCTTAAGGAAAAACCACTGTTAAATGTGTTGCCTACATGCAGATACATCACCATCTAAATTTATTTACCTTTTTAAAAAAGATTTTGACAGAGAGATAGAGAGAGAGCACAAGTAGGCAGAGCGGCAGGCAGAGGGAGAGGGAGATGCAGGCTCTCCGCGGAGCAGGGAGCCCCACGCGGGGCTAGATCCCAGGACCCTGGGATCATGACCTGAGCCGAAGGCAGACGCTTAACCAACTGAGCCACCCAGGTGCCCCATAAATTTATTTACCTTTTTGATAAGTTTAACACATCAAGGGAATACTATAGCCTATTTTTCCTATTCCTGATGACTACAGGTTGGATTCTGATAATATTCCCACACGGTCACATGGCAACTTGATGGTATAACTGAGACCAGAATCCTGGGATTTGGATTCCCAGGATTTTCTACGGTACCATGGTGATGTTCAAATACTTACAGGAGGTGCTAATCATTAAAAAGGGGAGCACCAGTGTAAAAAAAAAATAATCAGGGGGGCGGAGCAAGATGGCGGAGGAGTAGGAGACCTGGATTTCGTCTCCTCCTCCTCCATTCTGAACACCTACAAACCCAACAGGAGATCGAAGAAAGGAATAGCAACAACTCTCTGAACAGAAAAGCGACCACTTTCTGGAAGGTAGGACGTGCGGAGAAGTGAATCCGAGGTGATATTCAGGAGGATAGACGGCGGGGGAGGGGCCTCCGTCGGCCGCTTCTGGCAAGTGATAGAGCCGCGGAGCACAAAATCGGAACTTTTAAAAGTCTGCTCCGCCGAGGGACGTCACTCTGGTGGCTAAGCGGGGGGTGGAACCCTCCGGGACAGTGTGGTCTCAGGACCCTCGGGGTCACAGAAAGACCGGGGGTGCCTGAGTGTGGCAGAGCTCCCAGGTAACGGAGCAGGGAAGCCGGCTGCAGAGGCGGAGCCCAGGCGCGGGCTCTCAGCTCGGGGTTGCCATAAACTGTGATCCGCGGCACAGTCGGGCCACTGCTCCTCCAGCAGGGACCCAACAAGCGGCAGATCCGGGGAGACTCACCTTCCTCCCCGGGGAGGAGTCGCACGGGAGTGCACCGCAGGGATCTGCTGGGTTTGGAGACTCCACCCGGGGTCGGGTGCCAGAGATAGAAACGCGCGGTCACAGGCCGGGTGAGCACGGAGTGCGGCCGGAGACCGGGGAGACGGGAGTGACTGACGGCTTTTCTCTGGGGGCTCACTGAGGAGTGGGGCCCCGAGTTCTCGGCTCCTCCAGGGCGGAGATTGGGAGGCCGCCATTTTCACTCTCTGCCTCCAAAGCTGTACAGAAAGCTCGCAGGGAACAAAAGCCCCAGAGAGCAAACCCGAGCAGATTACTTAGCCGGGAGGGGGCAAGGGCGGGGCAATTCCACCTCCGGCAGAGACATTTGGAAACCACAGCAACAGGCCCCTCCCCAGAAGATGAGCGAGAACAGCCAGCCAAGACCAAGTTTACTGATCAATGAGAACGGCAGAACTTCAGCGCTAGGGGAATACTGCACATAGAATTCATGGCTTTTTTACCATGATTCTTTAGTCTTTCAAAGTTAATTTTTTTTAACTGTCTTTTTTCTGTTTTTTTCTTTTTGAATTTTTCTTTTTCCCTTTTTCAACCAACATCTTATCAATCCCTTTTTTTAAAAAAAACATTTTTATTTTTCATTTTTAGAGTCATATTCTATCCCTTCATAGTAGTTACCCGTATTTTTGGCTTATATATATAAGTTGTTCTCTCTTTAAAATTTTGAGATAGTTTCTTCTAACAGATTAAAATATACCCTAAATCTCTAGTATATGGTGTTTTCTATTCCCCTGCCTGATCACATCCTCTCCCTTTTTTTTTCTTTTTTCTTTTTTTAAATCCTCTTCTTTCTTTTTTCAAACAACTTCTTATCAATTCCTTTTATAAAATTTTTTATAATTTCCATTTTTACAGTCATATTCCATCCCTTCATCATATCAACCATTATTTTTGTACATATATAAGTTTTTCTTTCTTTAAAATTTTGGGAGGCACTTTCTTCTAAAAGACCAAAATACACCCCAAATCTAGTGTGTGGCACTGATCTATATACCAGCCTGATCATATTTGATCACATTCTGTTTTTTTTGTTGTTGTTGTTGTTTTGTTTTGTTTGTTTTTGTTTTTATCTTTATCTTTTTCTTTTTTTTCTTTTTCTTTTTTCTCTCTTTCCCTTTCTTTTCCCACTGCTTCAGGTCTTTTCTGATTTGTTTAGAGTATATTTTCTGGGGACGTTGACACTGCTAGCATTTTGTTCTCTCATTAATCTATTCTCCTCTGCACAAAATGACAAGACGGAAAAAATCACCTCAACAAAAAGAACAAGAGGTAGTACCAACTGCCAGGGACCTACTCAATACGGACATTAGTACGATGTCAGATCTAGAGTTCAGCATCATCACTTTAAAGATACTAGCTGGGCTTGAAAAAAATATGGAAGTTATTAGAGAAACCCTTTCTGGAGAAGTAAAAGAACTAAAATCCAACCAAGTAGAAATCAAAAAGGCTATTAATGAGGTGCAATCAAAAATGGGGGCGCTAACTGCTAGAATAAATGAGGCAGAAGAGAGAATCAGTAATGTAGAAGATGAAATGATGAAAATAAAGAAGCTGAGAAAAAGAGAGATAAACAACTACTGGATCACGAGGGCAGAATTCAAGAGATAAGTGATACCATAAGACGAAACAACATTAGAATAATTGGGATCCCAGAAAAAGAAGAAAGAGAGAGAGGGGCAGAAGGTATAATGGAGCAAATTATAGCAGAGAACTTCCCTAATTTGGGGAAGGAAACAGGCATGAAAATCCAGGAAGCACAGAGAACCCCTCTCAAAATCAATAAAAATAGGTCAACACCCCGACATCTAATAGTAAAACTTACGAGTCTCATAGACAAAGAGAAAATCCTGAAAGCAGCTCGGGAGAAGAGATATGTAACGTACAATGGTAGAAACATTAGATTGGCAACAGACCTATGCACAGAGACCTGGCAGGCCAGAAAGGACTGGCAGGATATATTCAGAGCACTAAATGAGAAAAATATGCAGCCAAGAATACTATATCCACCTAGGCTATCACTGAAAATTGAAGGAGAGATAAAAAGCTTCCAGGACAAACAAAAACTAAAGGAATTTGCAAACACAAAACCAGCCCTACAGGAAATCTTGAAAGGGGTCCTCTAAGCAAAGAGAGAGCCTAAAAGCAACATAGACCAGAAAGGAACACAGACAATATACGGTAACAGTCACTTTACAGGCAATACAATGGCACTAAATTCCTATCTTTCAATAGTTACCCTGAATGTACATGGGCTAAATGCCCCAATCAAAAGACACAGGCTATCAGACTGGATTAAAAAACAAGACCCATCGATATGCTGTCTGCAAGAGACTCATTTTAGAACCAAAGACACCCCCAGATTGAAAGTGAGGGGGTGGAAAACCATTTACCATGCTAATGGACACCAAAAGAAAGCTGGGGTGGCAATCCTTATATCAGACAAATTAGATTTTAAACCAAAGACTGTAATAAGAGATGAGGAAGGACACTATATCCTACTTAAAGGATCTATCCAACAAGAAGATCTAACAATTGTAAATATCTATGCCCCTAACATGGGAGCAGCCAATTATATAAGGCAATTAATAACAAAAGCAAAGAAACACATCGACAACAATACAATAATAGTGGGGGACTTTAACATCCCCTCACTGAAATGGACAGATCGTCTAAGCAAAAGATCAACAAGGAAATAAAGACTTTAAATGACACACTGGACCAAATGGACTTCACAGACCTATTCAGAACATTCCACCCCAAAGCAACGGAATACACATTCTTCTCTAGTGCCCATGGAACATTCTCCAGAATAGATCACATCCTAGGACATAAATCAGGTCTCAACCGGTACCAAAAGATTGGGATCATTCCCTGCCTATTTTCAGACCACAATGCTTTGAAACTAGAATTCAATCACAAGAGGAAAGTCGGAAAGAACTCAAATACATGGAGGCTAAAGAGCATCCTACTGAAGAATGAATGGGTCAACCAGGAAATTAAAGAAGAATTAAAAAAATACATGGAAACCAATGAAAATGAAAACACAACTATTCAAAATCTTTGGGATGCAGCAAAGGCAGTCCTAAGAGGAAAGTATATAGCAATACAAGCCTTTCTCAAGAAACAAGAAAGGTCTCAAGTACACAACCTAACCCTACACCTAAAGGAGCTGGAGAAAGAACAGCAAATAAAGCCTAAACCCAGCAGGAGAAGAGAAATAATAAAGATCAGAGCAGAAATCAATGAAATAGAAACTAAAAGAACAGTAGAACAGATCAACGAAACTAGGAGCTGGTTCTTTGAAAGAATAAACAAGATTGGTAAACCCCTGGCCAGACTTATCAAAAAGAGAAGAGAAATGACCCAAATAAACAAAATCATGAATGAAAGAGGAGAGATCACAACCAACACCAAAGAAATACAAACAATTATAAGAACATATTACGAGCAACTCTATGCCAGCAAATTAGATAACCTGGAAGAAATGGAGGCATTCCTAGAGATGTATCAACTACCAAAACTGAACCAGGATGAAATAGAAAACCTCAACAGACCTATAACCACGAAGGAAATTGAAGCAGTCATCAAAAATCTCCCAAAAAACAAAAGCCCAGGGCCAGATGGCTTCCCAGGGGAATTCTACCAAGCATTTCAAGAAGCATTAATACCTATTCTTCTGAAACTGTTCCAAAAAATAGAAATGGAAGGAAAACTTCCAAACTCATTTTATGAGGCCAGCATTACCTTGATCCCAAAACCAAAGACCCCATCAAAAAGGAGAATTACAGACCAATATCCCTGATGAACATGGATGCAAAAATTCTCCCCAAAATACTAGCCAATAGGATCCAACAGTACATTAAAAGGATTATTCACCATGACCAAGTGGGATTTATCCCTGGGCTGCAAGGTTGGTTCAACATCCGCAAATCAATCAATGTGATACAATACATCAACAAAAGAAAGAATAAGAATCATATGATCCTCTCAATAGATGCAGAAAAAGCTTTTGACAAAGTACAGCATCCTTTCTTGATCAAAACTCTTCAGAGTATAGGGATCGAGGGTACATACCTCAATATCATAAAAGCCATCTATGAAAAACCTACAGCGAATATCATTCTCAATGGGGAAAAACTGAGAGCTTTCCCCCTAAGGTCAGGAACGCGGCAGGGATGTCCACTATCACCACTGCTATTCAACATAGTATTGGAAGTCCTAGCCACAGCAATCAGACAACAAATGAAATCAAAGGCATCCAAATTGGCAAAGAAGGAGTCAAACTCTCACTCTTTGCAGATGATATGATACTTTATGTGGAAAACCCAGAAGACTCCACCCCAAAACTGCTAGAACTCATACAGGAATTCAGTAAAGTGGCAAGATATAAAATCAATGCACAGAAGTCAGTGGCATTCCTATACACCAACAACAAGACAGAAGAAAGAGAATTTAAGGAGTCAATCCCATTTACAATTGCACCCAAAACCGTAAGATACCTAGGAATAAATCTAACCAAAGAGACAAAGGATCTTTACTCAGAAAACTATAAAATACTCATGAAAGAAATGGAGGAAGACACAAAGAAATGGAAAAACGTTCCATGCTCATGGATTGGAAGAACAAATATTGTGAAGATGTCAATGCTACCTAGAGCAATCTACACATTCAATGCAATCCCCATCAAAATACCATCCACTTTTTTCAAAGAAATGGAACAAATAATCCTAAAATTTGTATGGAACCAGAAAAGACCCCGCAGAGCCAGAGGAATGTTGAAAAAGAAAAGCAAAGCTGGCGGCATCACAATTCCGGACTTCCAGCTCTATTACAAAGCTGTCATCATCAAGACAGCATGGTACTGGCACAAAAACAGACACATAGATCAATGGAACAGAGTAGAGAGCCCAGAAATGGACCCTCAACTCTATGGTCAACTCATCTTTGACAAAGCAGGAAAGAATGTCCAATGGAACAAGGACAGTCTCTTCAACAAATGGTGTTGGGAAAATTGGACAGCCACATGCAGAAGAATGAAACTGGACCATTTCCTTACACCACACACACAAATAGACTCAAAATGGTTGAAAGACCTCAATGTGAGACAGGAGTCCATCAAAATCCTAGAGGAGAACACAGGCAGCAACCTCTTCGACCTCAGCCGCAGCAACTTCTTCCTAGAAACCTTGCCAAAGGCAAGGGAAGCAAGGGCAAAAATGAACTATTGCAACTTCATCAAGATAAAAAGCTTTTGCACAGCAAAGGAAACAGTCAACAAAACCAAAAGACAACCGACAGAATGGGAGAAGATATTTGCAAATGACATATCAGATAAAGGGCTAGTATCCAAAATCTATAAAGAACTCATCAAACTCAACACCCAAAGAACAAAGAATCCAATCAAGGAATGGGCAGAAGACATGAACAGACATTTTTCCAAAGAAGACATCCAAATGGCCAACAGGCACATGAAAAAGTGCTCAATATCACTCGGCATCAGGGAAATCCAAATGAAAACCTCAATGAGATACCACCTCACACCAGTCAGAATGGCTAAAATTAACAAGTCAGGAAACGACAGATGTTGGCGGGGATGCGGAGAAAGGGGAACCCTCCTACACTGTTGGTGGGAACGCAAGCTGGTGCAGCCACTCTGGAAAAGTGTATGGAGGTTCCTCAAAAAGTTGAAAATAGAGCTACCCTATGATCCAGCAATTGCACTACTGGGTATTTACCCCAAAGATACAAAATAGGGATCTGAAGGGGTACGTGCACCCCAATGTTTATAGCAGCAATGTCCACAATACCCAAACTGTGGAAAGAGCCAAGATGTCCATCGACAGATGAATGGATAAAGAAGATGTGGTATATATATACAATGGAATATTATGCAGCCATCAAAAGGAATGAGATTTTGCCATGTGCAACGACGTGGATGGAACTGGAGGGTATTATGTTGAGTGAAATAAGTCAAACAGAGAAAGACATGTATCATATGATCTCACTGATATGAGGAATTCTTAATCTCAGGAAACTGAGGGTTGCTGGAGTGGGGGGTGGGGTGGGAGGGATGGGGTGACTGGGTGATAGACACTGGGAGGGTATGTGCTCTGGTAAGCGCTGTGAATTGTGCAAGACTGTTGAATCTCAGATCTGTACCTCTGAAACAAATAATGCAATATATATTAAGAAAAAGAAGAAGAAGGTAGCAGGAGGGGAAGAATGAAGCGGGAGAAATCGGAGGGGTAGATGAACCATGAGAGACGATGGACTCTGAAAAACAAACAGCGTTCTAGAGGGGAGGGGTGTGGGAGGATGGGTTGGCCTGGTGGTGGGCATTGAGGAGGGCACATTCTGCATGGAGCACTGGGTGTTATGCACAAACAATGAATCATGGAACACTTCATCTAAAACTAATGATGTAATGTATGGGGATTAACATAAGAATAAAAAAAAATAATATGCAACAATTTAAAGGTAATGTACTCTAGGAATGCAGGCTGGTGCAGCCACTCTGGAAAACAGTATGGAGGTTCCTCAGAAAGTTGAAAATAGAGCTACCATACGATCCAGCAATTGCACTACTGGGTATTTACCCCAAAGATACAAATGTAGGGATCCAAAGGGATACGTGCACCCCGATGTTTATAGCAGCAATGTCCACAATAGCCAAACTGTGGAAAGAGCCAAGATGTCCATCGACAGATGAATAAAGAAGATGTGATATATATATAATATTCCATATTCCACAATGGAATATTATGCAGCCATCAAAAGAAATGAAATCTTGCCATTTGCAACAACGTGGATGGAACAGGAGGGTGTTATGCTGAGCGAAATAAGTCAATCAGAGAAAGACATGTGTCATATGACCTCACTGATATGAGGAATTCTTAATCTCAGGAAACAAACTGAGGGTTGCTGGAGTGGTGGAGGGTGGGAGGGATGGGGTGGCTGGGTGACAGAGATTGGGGAGGGTATGTGCTATGGTGAGCGCTGTGAATTCTGCAGGACTGTTGAATCGCAGATCTGTACCTCTGAAACAAATAATACATGTTAAAAAAAAAGAAAAGATAGCAGGAGGGGAAGAATGAAGGGGGGGAAATCAGAGGGGGAGACGAACCATGAGAGATGATGGACTCTGAAAAACAAACTGAGGGTTCTAGAGAGGAGGGGGGTGGGAAGATGGGTTGGCCTGGTGATGGGTATTAAAGAGGGCACGTTCTGCATGGAAAAAAAAATAAAAACTCAAAAGAATTTTTTATTATAAAAAAAATAAAGGTAATGTACTCTCACAGCCCTCTCCCACTTAGAAAATTCTTCCTTCTCCAGTTTCAAGTTATTTAGTTGGTCAATTTTTTTAACTTAAAAGTGAACTCAAGTCTGCTTCTTCTACTAAGCAAGATGTGAAATAAATGAAATTATTACAACCTTACATTGTGATCTCCCAAGAGGTGCAAACTGTATAATTGTTTCCCCTCTCATTCCCAAAATAAAATCATCTTTGGCTGGGAAATGATTGGTTACACAAAACAATATATAGAAATTAAAACACTTTAATATAATATAAACATTTCCAGAATATAGACTGATTTTGTATCAGTACATTTTGAGAGCTTTTTAAAACTATATATCATCTAAACTTATTATAGACTGTTTCATTTTCACTTTCAGAACTAGAAAATATAAAAATACACTGCAAATTAGATATAACAAACAAAAAAATCAGTCTAAATCGCTTCATACATTTTTCTTGGAGAAAACCAAGAAACAAATAAACACACAACAACAATAATAAAATACCAACACTATCACAAACCCAAACACGGAATGGATTCTCTAATGCCTGGTAATTCTCTCATTTAAAATAAATTATCTCCCATGGGTAAATAATTCACCACCACAGCAATTTGATGAATAGAAGTAGAGACAACCTCATTAAGCAAAATTACATTATATGTAAGAAACGTAATTTTTCTTTCCTTTTTTTTAAGAAAATGAGGAAAAGTAACTTAAGGAAAAGGCATATTGAATACTTTTACTTCACTTGGCTTTTGTTAGAGGTTAAAGTTAACTGTTCACTTAGGAAAATTCAAATAACAACAATTTCATGAAACCAAACTCTTCAACTTATTTCTTCAATTCAACCTTAAGGGAACAAAACTAAAAAGTTCAAAATCCAAGAGTAGACTCATCCCAAAGCATTATCTTTCTTCAACAGGTTTACTTTTCTTTTCTATTCTGTGTTCTTATGTTCTTCTTTCTCAGAGGCTAGGTTTATGTGTGTTTCTTCTTTCAATTCATTTTCAATTTTTATACCCCCCCAAAAAACTAAGCTTTCCTGAATTGACAATAACCATATTCACCTCTTCTCTTCTTCATTGGATGTTTTTGTTTTTTGTCTAAATCCATTTTCTAAACTGATTTCTTTAATTCATCCTTAGGTAAACAAAATGAAATGTTCAAATTCCTAGAACAGATTCCTCCCAAAACATTGACTCTCGTCTTTTCTTCAACAGGTTTCCTTTTCTCTTATGTTCTTGTTGTGTTTTTATGTTTTTCTTACATTCTTTCTCAGAGGGTAGGTCTAAGCTTGTTTGTTTCTTCTTTCAATTCAATTTTAATTTATACACACAAAAACTAAGCTTTCCTGAACTGACATTGACTGTATCCACTGCTCCTTTTCTTCACTAGATGTTCTGTTTGTCTAAATCCATGTTCTTAACTGATTTCTTCAATTCATCCTTGGGTAAACAAAACTAAAAGCTCAAAAGCCAAGAATAGACTCATCCCAAAGCATTTCCTCTTCTGTCTTTTCTTCAACAGATTTCTTTTTCTCTTTCTTGTGCTTACGTTCTTCTTTCTCAGTGGGTACACCATGGCTTTTTTTCTTTTTTCGATGTTTAAGCTTTCCTGAACTGACACTGACTTTATCTCCGTCTCTTTTCCTTTGTCGGATGCTCTTGTCCTTATCTAGATCAGTATCCTCATAACTCTTTTTCCTTTTATGCTTGGACTGCTCTTCTTTCTCTGGCCTTTCTTCACTTTCCTCCAGGTGTCTTCTTCTTTTCTGATGTTTCCGTTTATGATCTGCTTGATGGTCACTGGTACTGTTTTCTGAGGAGAGGTGCTTGTAAACTTCAGATTCTACACTGTATGGGCCAGAGTTATTTTCTTGCTGACTAAGGCTCAGGGGTACTGGTTTTTCTGGGAAATAGTCTCTGATGGGTTGACAAGAGGTCATGGAGTCTAGTCTCTGTTTGCTGTCATTAGTTGGTAAGCAATGAGGTAAGTGGTTTTCTACTGCTTGTGAAATACTGTATGATCCTGTATAGGTCTGGGAAATCTCAAATGGGAGTTTTTGCTCAAATATTCTATGTTTGGGTCTGGAATCAACCATTTCTTTGTACTTATGGGTTTCCGTAGAGCTATCACTAATCTTTCTAAAACAAGTCTTTGGCTCTAGTCCTCTGGCTTTCTGCACTTTGATGTAATCTTCAAGTTCATCTTGGAAAGAATCATAAGTCCTCTTTGAATGAGCTGGTAACCGGTGATGTAATTGGCTTTCCACTGGTGAAATATTATATGGTTGTTGGTAGGTCTGGGAAGTCTCAAGTGAAAATCTTTGCTCAAATATTCTTTGTCTGGGTCGAGAATCAACTTCTCTGTACCAACGGGTTTCCATAGAGTTCTCTCTTATCTTTCTGAAACAAATCTTTGGATCTAGTCCTCTGGCTTTCTGCACTTTGATGTAATCTTCCAGTTCATCTTGGAAAGAGTCATAGGTCCTCTTTGAATGAGCTGGTGAGCAATGAGGTAATTGGTTTTCTCCTGTTTGTGAAATATTGTATGATCCTGGGTATGTCCGGAAAGACTCACATGGGAGTCTTTCTTCAAACATTCTATGTCTGGACCTGGAATCAACTACTTCCCTGTACCCACGGGTTTCCAGAGAATCCTCTTCCATCTTTCTGAAACAAGTCTTGGACTCTGATCCTCTGGCTTTCTGCACTTTGATGTAATCTGCACATTCATCTTGATAAGAGTCTTGTGTCTTCTTTGAATTCTTCACTAGGTTGATAACAATGGATTCTCTGCAAAGAAGACAGTAGAAAGTTCTTGTTACTACGTTATTTTATTCTGAACATTTTCTTTGCTTTCAAAAAGATTAGCTTAGGATGGGTTAGCCTGGTGATGGGTATTGAGGAGGGCACATTCTGCATGGAGCACTGGGTGTTATGCACAAACAATGAATCATGGAACACTACATCTAAAACTAATGATGCAATGTATGGGGATAATATAAGAATAAAAAAATTTAAAAAAAAAGATTAGCTTGGAAAAACAAAAACAACAAAAGCCCAAACAAACTTAAAAAACCTACGCAATATAAAAGCTATAAATCATCACTTTTTATGCCAAAAAGCAGCAGCAGGGATAGTCAGATATTTCCCATGTACCTCACAATTTTTTACACACAAAAAATTTTCAGGGCTGAGATAAAAAGGGAAGATGCAGACATAGCTGCTACTGTCTTAGTACTTAAAATGTAAGGCATGTTGGGATATGCGGGAAAGGACCAATAATATTTAATGCCCCAAAGATGGTCTGATCTGAATGTCACATTGTTTTAAAAGTTTTAATTAGTTCCTTGTATAGATCTATAAATATAATGGCTATTTATTCTGGAACTCTGAGATTAAAAAAAAAAGTCTGAAGATTAATTTGGTGAATCAATTTAGCTCCTAAGTATTCAGACTCAAAGTAGATATATTTTCTACCAGAATAAAATAATGTAACAGAAACACTATGCTTTGATTTTTAAAGCAACAAACCAAAAATACAATAGTTAAGTGCCCCTCTGTCCTGCTACCTGACTTATCCAGTCCTTAATTGTCCACTTAATCCTCTCCTCCTTAAAACAATAAAATAGAATGGAATATTTATCGAGCTCCTATTATATGCCAGGCCAGGCACCTTACACAAATTTTTAATATTTCATTATAACAACTTCATATTGGAGCTGTCCAAAGTTATACACTTGTTAGAAAGACAGATCTGATATTCCAATCCAGGTCTGTCCAACAGCAAGACCTTTTTTCTTAACTACTGTACCTCACTGGAAGGATGATGACCAGATCACTTTATCTCCTGGAACTAAGAACCTTCCAGGACTTAATTGAGTTTGTATGGCTCAATGAGAATGATCCTTTAGCATCTCCCCAGAGAAGGATGATGCTGTCTGGTCAGGAGGGGTGCCAATTAGCCAGCTCTGCCCGTATATTATCATGGCTAGAAAAGTCCCTAGGGGATTCAAATACCATCACCTCTAGCAGTATCAAATACCATCACCTACAAATACCATCACCTATAGCAGTATCAACTCATAGGGAAATGAATGCCTAGAAAGTTTGTAAAGTACATGCAAGGGTATTTGACAGAAGCCCTGCTCTTTGGTGTCACAGGAGGATTTTGGTAAAAAAAAATACTTACTTAATTTGGTGTTCACTTCCTTGCATATGGGATCGGAACATTTCTAAAGATGTAAAGGTGATATTACAAATATGGCAAACGTAGGTTCTCATACTAAATGCTGAAAAAATAGAGAGTCCAAGTTAAGGAGGTCAATACGGACACACTTAGAATCACAAAGCTGGACAGGAATTTACTGAGATCATCTACTGAAATTTCCCAATTTAAAGATAAGGCCCAGAGAGGTCAAATGACTTGGTCAAAGTCAAAGAGCCAGTTAGTAATAGAGATAACTTCTCAGCGCCCATACTTCTTAATTTAGAGCCCAGAATTCTTTACACTACACCACACTGCTTCTCTAGGCTTGGCCTCTTTCCTAAGAAACTGCTATCTGTCTGCCTATTGTTTCTACATGAAAGTGTAGCAGGCACTTCAAATTTAGTACATCCAACCAACGATTGCCTCTTAATCCCTTAACCAGCCTTTTTGCTTGCTCCTAATTCTCTTTCCACCCAGTAAAAACCTGAAAGTTCCCAAAAGATCAAACAAAAGCAAATTTTTACTCTCTTACCTGAAATCACTGTAGTGCATTAGTTTACCAAAAGTAATTTCCACAGACAGATTTTAGAAAGGAGAGAGGTTCAGTGAGCCCCACTCTCAGGATAAAAGCTGAAAGCAAAATTCTAAAAACTACTAGTTACCACTTCAGAAGAGTCAAGAACTATAGAATAGGCATACCAGCTACCTCTCTATTCTGCTTCTTAGGTAGAATTGAAAGCAGGGGATAAATTAATCTTTATTTTCTTAACCTCATTATTCTTCTACTTTCTCTTTGGTCAGAAGTAGCAAATTAATAAATTTCATAAGCCAAATATAAAAAACCCCACCCTAAAGAAGGGGCAATAAATTGGTGGCTGCAGTAATTTTAGGGTCAAGCGAGGTCATCTTTTGAATCAAACAGCACCTTAATCATTCAAAGGATGCTAAATTAATCATTATCGAGTGTATGGGTCTTGTCCAAGCAAAGATTATTCATAGAAACGAGAGAATATTGTCAAGGGGAAAGAAAGATGCTAACTTGGAAGAACATGAGGCCTCTGCTTACTATTGACAGATACTCTAGTGGGCCCAGGAGAGCGCAGCAGGTTATGCCAAAGACTGAATGAATGATTCCTCATAACTATCCTCTCTCCCAGTGCTCTGATTTCATGCTCACCAAGTCACTTTCTGATTATAATTTGGTTTCCCATATTCTTTGATCCCCAAAAAGGGATACCCTGGATGATAGATCCAAGTTTTAAAAACCCTGAGAACTGAAAATATATATATCTTCTCCTACCATAAATCAATATCAGAATGACAATGTATTAACTTAAATTACAATGTTTCCAGACTTCTCTGATAAGAGTTACTTGGAGCATTACTTAAATATAGATCCCCAAGCTCCTCCCTTGGAGAACATGATCCGCTGTCTCTAGGAGAGGGAATTTGTATTTTAACAATACCACAGGTAATTATTCTTAGAGAACGTGTGGGAAATACACTAAGGGAATACCTTTCTAGTTCCTTGATTATTTATAAGTGTTTGCCAAGTTTGTTTGTGGTCTGGTCAGTCCCTGATTTGAGGCTGATCTACCGTGAAGATTCTGGACTTCCTGCAAAGCTAAGGACTAAATCCAGGACTGTGCATGCTAACAACAAACCTTTTCAAAAAATTAATATCCTTATTTAACAAGTGCGAAAATTAAGACTCAGATTTGCTTGGCCAACACCATACATTTTGAGAGCACCCAAGTTATGCAAGATAAGCAGGACACCTGGTTTCAGTTTTTAGTGGTTCTCAATGCTAGCTACACATTAGAACCATGTGGAAAACTTTAAAAATATTCATGTTAGAGGTCCACGTCAGCCCATTTAAATCAATCTCTAGGAATTGAACCAGGCTTTCTTACTTTTTGAAAGCGTTTTTAGATGATTTTTTTTTTTTTATACAGCCATTGTTGAGCACCACTGCCCTAATATCAAGCCAATGATCTTCATTATGATTATAAACTCAGATTATATTTCAGGGGTTTTACATATTTGTTTAGTGCTTATAAAGTATATAGTATACATAATATTCTCCCCAGTTCCTCCTTTGTTTCTTTACAAATTATATTGGAAGATTGTAATATAGGTAATATAGGGGTTTAGAGAAGCTGCAGGTCACATATAAAAGGTCCAGAGGCAGTTCTGGAACTCTGGTCTGATTACTATTACCTTAGCCCTTGTCTTTTTCATACCCTGATATTCTTTATCTTTTTCTAGATATAGACATCTCAGAAAATAATATATAAAAATGGTGTAAACAATTTCTGTGAAGATATGAAGTCTATTTATTGGCTCCAAGTTCAGAATTCCTGGTCTAATCCTTCTGTAACCTGCCTCCACTATGTTTCTTTTTCTTTTCCTTTTTTAATTGAAATATAATTAATAGTGTTACATTAGTTCCAGGTGTACAATATAATGATTCAACAATTTTATACATTATTTAGTGCTCACCAAGATAAGTATACCCTAAATCTCTTTAATCCACTATGCTCCTTACACTTCATCCAGAAACTCAAGCTTCTTTGCATCTCATAGCTTTCAAAATCTTCTATAACCTAACACTTGTGGTGCCCATTTTTCTCCTAATCACAGCTCTATCTTATAACTCCCCAGACTAAGATCTTTGTTTTCAAAGCACAGATTGGGGAAGTACATGTCTTTATAGTCTAACGTTGTGGTCCTCAATCTTAGCTCTATATCCTAATCAATTGGGGAGTTAAAAAAGAGAAAACAAAACACTAATGTGTAGGTCCTATGGATTCTAATTTAATTGATTTGAGGAATGGCCTGAGCATTGAGATTTCTAAAAGCTCCCTGTATGTTTCTAACATGTAGTCAAGGTGAGAACCATCGGTCTAATAGCTTAAATGGAAAATAATCAATTGAGAGCTACATATAAGCAAAAATGCAACTTAATGTGGGATTTACTTTATGAAGTAAAGTAGAAAAAGTCTAATTTACCTGTTTTTAAGTTACGACAGGAGAAAAAAAACATTTTTAAAAAAGTAACATTTGTTAAGGACCTATTCTGTGATGGATACTGTACTGCTTCATTTCATCCTTTGACAATACTGTGAAGTAGCCTTATTTTTACTTTACACCTGAGGAATCTGAGGTACAACCGGGTAAGTGACTTGAAACATATCTCCCAATCTATGTTTATTCTTCTACATGACACCGCCTCTCAATAAACAATTAGCAAATACTGAGAAAAACTATGTACTTATTACCATATAAAGTGCTGAGATGGATATTGCAGAATAAAATATAATCCCTTGTCTCAAGGAGGCTAATTCAGTTAAGGGGCTAAAATTAATGCAATTGTCAACGAAAAAGTGAAGTCTATGAGGAATCAGAGGAGGGGGAGAATACCAGCAGCTAGAGCAGTGAGGGAAGTTATGATGGATCTTGGAGGACAAGAAGGATTTGAATTGTAAGGAAGGCAGATAAGGGCATTCCAGGGGATGAAAACGGTATCAGATATGGGAGAGACAGAAATGAGCATGATGTGTTGACTTCAAATAATCTGTTCAACAAACGCTAAGCACCTTAGCGTTAGCTAATCTAGCATTATGCTAGATTCTAGGGTTACAAGATGAATAAAATGGGCAGGTTGCTCACAAATCCAAGTGAGAAACATATATAAACAAAGAATTTCAATCTCATTTGGTAAAAGGTAAGAGGTGTGCTTAAGGGGTATGGAAGCTCAAAGAAGCAGAGCATGGGGGTCTGAAGAAGGCTACTGGAAGAGATGATGCCTTCAACTTGGAAGGATGAACAATAGTTAACTTGATGAAAAGAGTTGAGAAGAGTACTGTACGGAGAGGGACTAGCATGATAGAAGCATAGAAGTGTTTATAAGAACTTCTTAAAATTTGGAATTGTTGTGGAATAAAATGTAACAGGACAAGATGGAAGAAGCAAAAAGATGTCAGATCAGAGAGATGTATAGGTTATGCTACAGAGCCTAGACTTTTTATCCTGTGTATTGGGAAACCTTGAACTGTTTTAAGTAGTAAGTGACATGGTCAGCTGTGTGTTTGAGAGAAGTCTCTCCTCTAGCTGCAATATGGAGGATAAATTTGAGAGGAACAAGCCTCAAAGTAAGGAGACCACATGTATGTAAATAACTAGATGAGGCAAGAGATAAGGAGGGCATGAGCTAGAACACAGTAGGGATAGAGAAGAGCAAGGAGACTGGTGAAATATACCATTAAAACTGGCAAAACTAAAAAAAAATAAAAACTGGCAAAACTTGGTAACTGATTGAATGTGGGAGATAAGTTTACCTGAAGGGTGTGAGAAGGGAAGTGTAGAAGAGTGGAAGAGAGTCCTGGAGAGTGGTGTGGGTTTTAAAATTACGGCTGAGAGGAAAGTGAAGGAAAAGGTAAAGGATTAAATAGGACTACAAGTCCACAGAGATTGGATCCCAAGACTCTGTTGAGGTACCCAATCTCTAGCTTTACATAATTTTCCATAGCGTCACCCAGTATCCTGAATGTAAAAGTAGAAAAGGTGGACTGTGGAATTTATTCAGGGTTGAAATCTTGCTACTAAGGAGTGAGAGAATAACAATGAGGTATATGTAAAGCCTTCCAGAAGGTTGTTACAACATTGAAGTGTGAAATGATGGTAGTGGAAATGTAATGGAAAGGAAAAATAGTTCTAATAAGACTTGATAAGACTTGCTGATGGACAGGATATAGGAAAATTGAGTAGTTGAAGATGCCCTCAAAGATTCAAATGTAGGTGACTAATAAATGGTACAATTGGGAAAGACAGGAATCTTGGGAAATTCAAGTTGGTTTTAGAGAAGATTATTAATTCAATTTTAGGTATGTTGAGTCACAGGTGAAGGTGAGATATCTAAGTGCAATAATGAGGCTAGAAATTAGTAAGATAAACAAAACAAATACAATAAATAAAAAAATACATACATACTTTAGTTCCATATCGTTATGGTAGCCATTCCTGTGCTAATAAGATCTGGCCCGGATGAGGGACATGAAGAAAGCAGTAAGAATGATGAAGAAAGAGAGATTAGGTATAGTAGGAACATATATAAACAAAACAGATGGAAAAAAGGCAGAGACAGAAAGAAGGGAGAAAATGGGGTGATGAATGAAATAGTTAAGGTGTCATGTATCAAATGGTTTGTGTTACCACTGGCTCGCTTATAATATGGGCTTCTGCTGTTCTGTTCTTTGAAATTCTCATTAGCTAATTTAAATTCTCCAGCTATTTTTTAATCCTCAAATGTTTACTGTTCTTAAAATGGGACAGTTAAAAGCAGGGCTGAAAATTTGTTCTTTGAGCTCTATTATGCTAATGGTCAGCACTCCCTCCCTAGCCAGATGAAAATTTCACCAAAATTCTCCTTCTCTTATTCTAATAACCTTGAAACTTCAGAATGCTAACATGACTCTCCCTTTAGAAGTGACCAGAGTATGTACACTTCTCATAGTTGACTCAGTTCCAATTTTACCTAATGCTGTCCATTAAACTAGAAGGTACTTATTTCAGATATCCTCACCCCAGCAAGAGGAAAAATATCCTAACAAGTTAAAGTTTGTCATTTCTCCAAACATCTACTACTTTCAGAAGCCCTACCACTTTTATTTCTACACTTGCCTAAATCAACATTCTTCAAATTCCTAGATAAAAACACAGATCTCTATGTAACTTTTTGAGATATGTTGAATCACATTAATTAGGAAACTTAAATAGTACCAATGCAGGGTTAGCACTCAATATATCAAGATTAGTAGTTCACTGATTCTATATTAAACTAATCGCTATTGAGGTAGGCCTACTCTGTGCCAGTTTCTATCTCTAGCACCGGAAATACAGATGAGTTAGGTGAAATCCCTTCCCTCAAAGATCTTACACATTCTAGTGGGAGATAAAGACACACAGAGAGAAAATTAGACATGCAGGCTAAGGAAACACAGAAGATAAGTCTTGAAGGGAGTGAAAAGGCTTCCCGGGAAGTAGTATGTTAAAGAATGAGTTAGGAATTAGATAAAGAAGAGGAACATGGAGATGTTCCAAAATGGCAGCATGAAAAAGGGCAGAGAGACAAGAAATAGGGTAATGGTTTCTGGAAACCATAAGCAGTTTGCAGGTTCTGACCTATACAGATCATGGCAGGAAGTAAGAGGGGATAAGCCTGGAGAACATAGGCAGGGAATGATGGTAAAGAGCTATGAAGCTTAGATTTTTATCCTCAGAAAAAGGAGAAACAAGTGAGGATTTTAAAGTAGGGAATGACCTGGAAGGATGTGCACTTTAGGTGAAACACTCTAGTGGTTAAATTGAGGGTAGATTTGGAGAGACAAAACTGATGGCAGGGATAGTAGTTAGGAGGCTGTGGCAATATTCTAGAACAATGCTTCTCAAAATTTAATGTGAGTACAAATCCCCTAGGGATCTTGTCAAAATGCAGTTTCCGTTCCAGCAGGTCTGCAGTGAGGCTTGAGATTCTTTTTTCTAACAAGCTCCAAGTGATGCTGATGATGCTGGCCACAAACCACACTTTGAGTACCAAAGCTCTAGGAAAGATGTTGAGGGCCTGACCTAGTATGGGAAGAGTAGGGCTGCAGATAAGGGACCAGGTAAAACAGTCATGGCTTGGTGTTTCATTAGATATAAAAAGTGAAGAAGGAAGTGTTGGGGGATTCACAGTTAACTACAGGTTTCTACTCTGAATAACTGAGTGGAATTGAAATGGATATGAGGTATCCAGGTAAAGCAGTAGCTGCCAGTTGGATATGAGTCCAAAGCTTGACAGAAAGGTTATAAGCATACAGGTAAGAGATGAAATCAGGGGAACAGCTTAGATCATGTTTGTAGAGTAAGGCCAAGAATGGAGCCACAGGAACACCTACATTTAGGTAATGAATTAAAAAAGAGCCCCCAAAGAAAACAGAAAAGAAACAGAAACACAGAAGAAGAACCAAAGCATAAGGAGTTACATATGACAAAGAATAGGGCTTCAAGGTGGGAGTAATGAACATTTTCACATGAAGCAGAAAGGTCTAGTAAGAAAAGAATTGAAAAATAACAGTGAGTGGAGGAAAAGAAGTGGGAAGAAGAGAGAATATGAAAAAGGAATAAAATACACTAGTAGTGAGAAGGTGCCTGTGGGGGAAAAATGAAAAAAAAAATGGTTAGAAGAGCAAGTGGATTATTCCAGTCAGGATCAGAATCTTTATTGTGCCTGAATTCTTGCCAGTCTTTCTAGCTCCTTTGTTAATTCTCTCTCCTTCCCACTTCCACCAATCTAAATCATATACATCCTCTATGAAGGTTTTCTGAACCATGATGTTTCACTCCTCTAGTTACCAAAAATATGTACATAAAAATTCATGTCTGTAGCCTCTTGCAATGAAGTGTTATTAACCCAACTAGTTTAGACACTTGCTCCTTCAGGGAAAATGGTATATCCTCATTTGTATTCCCAACAATGACTAGCCTAGCACCTTAGAAACACTTAAGCCATACTTAGTGACTGAATAATGTAACCACATGACACTAGTTAAAAATACTTCCTTATGTACCTATGATATAACATGGAACCACGGGAATACCTATATTTGATTCTATAATTCATAAAGGTTATCTAAACTTTCTGAGTCTCATTTTCTAGAAAACCAACAGACAGAACTAGATGGACTCTGAAGTCCTTACTCATCTAAAATTGTATAATCCCATCACTGCTATCAAACTACAGCAAATTGATATATACATAAACCAGTATGTTTTATAAAATATCAACTTCCTATGAAAGAATTTTGGGATATTTTTACTGTTTACCATTTGCATCTGATTTTGCTGGAAGAGGTTTCTCTCTTATGTTGTCTACAAACTTCTTCCTAGCTTCATTTCTTTTGTGTTTTTTCCCAACATAATGCTGTTGGGCCATTAATGGACTATTAAAGGAAGCAGGACAGAGCTTGCAATACTTGTTTGGATTATTCAAATCCAAAGCACTGCTGGAAGAGGAAGGCATAGTCTTGTCTTTAATCCCACCTGGAGGAGGCTTGACGGCAAGGGGCTTCAGAAAAGTTGATTCTGCAGAAGTAGTAAGAGGCACACCTGCTGAAATAGTTGTAATGAGAAGTGATCAACATATATTCAGCTATTAGAGCTGCATTCATTACAAAGTACTAGGGGAATTCAGAATTCTTTGAGAACTGCTATCTTTGGACTTTTTTCCACACAGGACTGTTGGATAAAGGTACTCAGGTTAAAAAGAATTTCCTTCTGTGAGAATAGAAATTTGAATACAAGTCTGTCACCAAGTTTCTTCAACAAAGGTACAGGGAGGAATATTCAGCATCAGGCATTGGCTAATTATATTCACTGGAAAAATCGATGAAAGCACGAGAGCTTAGGATGGTTCTTAAAATCAGTGAGGGTAAAACAGATGGTACCAACTTCTAAGCTGGTGTCTTTCTTGAGTACCCCAGTAAGTCTATCCAGTCCAGATTGGTGGTGTTTGTATCAAAATAAAATTTATGCAGTTGTTTAAGGCTATAAAGTTATATGTTTCCACAATTACAGTTATTTCAGAGCTCTTATATTTAGTATCCTACCTGAGCTCAAATTGATGAATTTGGGGGACTGAGAATAAGACTTTACAAGATGCTTTCTATTGTAGGGCATATGGATTCTAACCCTCCTTAGATGACAGGAAGAAATATACAAATATACAAAAATTAGAGAGACTAGAATAAGTTTAAAAATAATTCTGGTTTAATTTTTTATTATTGTTCACAGTATTATTATTCATAGTATTCTTTTATTTATTTATTTATTATGTTCAGTTAGCCACTGTATAGTACATCATTAGTTTTTGATGTAGTGTTCAATGATTCATTAGTTGCGTATAACACCCAGTGCTCATCATTATTAAGAAAACAGTATATTTTAAGTTTGGATGAGGCCTACAGTATGGATTGGAAATTAATGTTGGTAAATTTTCCATACTAGTCATGCCTTATTCCTAAAGTGTTGAAGCTAGTGAGAATGTGGTAAATTATTTATTCCAGAGGATTAATCATCTCGTTTTTTCTTCTGGCACACAAATTTTTCAAAATACAAGTTTGATTTTCCAGGGTGTACTCTGCCATCTTAGGCCAGAAGTGAGATCTTCAGGCTAGATTTCTCATGTGCTGGTGACTCAACATCACTGGAAGGAGGAAAGAGGCAACGTTTTACAGTTCTCTGTATCTTTGGGATCTAGCATAAAATAAGTACCCATTACTGATCGATGATGTTGGTGGTACTTTATTAGAAGAAAGAAATGAACTATCAGGGTAGAAGGAGATTCTGTAACTTACTATTTTTTTTGCTTGTAGTTATAGTCAGAAAATGCTACACCATAACTATATTACGGTAAAAATACTGGTGTGAACACACATGTGAGATAATGTTCTAGAAAGTACTAAAGAAGAAAAAATGAGATAGATGGCAAGGGAAAGAAGAAGGAGCTAAGTAAGATTTTATGATTTGATTAGAAAATGGAGAGCTCAGGCTGCTTTTTGTTGTTTCTTTATAGCAGCATAGCAAATCACCTGCTTTCATTTGTATTTAATAAACTAAAAAGGAAAGGTCATAACATTTCTTAAAATTTAGCTAGCAATTATAATCTCTATATTAAACGACAAAGATACAGAAAGAGATTAACTGGGCAGAAGAAGAATAATCAAGTTATTACTCCAGAATGAAAGTCTCTCCAATAAAAAAATGGATAGCAAAGTTGGACAAAAAATGGTAAGGAGACCCTGTATTGAAGCTAAAGAGGTGAATGTAATCTTACCCATCTCTGGCTGAAATCCTGATGGAGATACCTGATCATTCTCCTCCATTAATTGCTTCAGTTTTTTAGCATGGACTTTTCCCACATAGTGAGACTGAGCAACAACTGGGGAGCTAAATATCATGTTGCAGAGATCACAAAATTTGTTTCTGTCCGCTACTTCACTCCTGTGGACCTGAAATAAGCACAATCTTGTTAGAATGATTTGATAACTCAAAGTTTAGAATTACGACAGCAATATAGGCCACTTACCTGAAAATTCCTAACATCCATCTTCATTTTCTTACCAGGCACTTCATTTTGTTCCCCATGCATTTGAAAATAAAACCTAACATTTTGAGCATGTTTTTCACTCTGAAAAAAGATATAATATGACTTTGTTTATGCAACAACAGAGGCACTCTGAGTTTACACCTCTTTGAAGTTGAGGACAGCACTTGTGAGTTGTAATATATGTGGTGTGTACCAAGTTTATGAAAGAGCTTCACATGCTTTTTCAAATCTCTAACTCTCAGTTAAAATGAAATGCTATAATTTAGAGGTCAGTAACTTTTATTTTCTTGTTTTTTTTTTTAAAGATTTTATTTATTTATTTGAGAGAGAGAGAATGAGAGAGAGCACATGAGAGGGGGGAGGGTCAGAGGGAGAAGCAGACTCCCCGCCGTGCAGGGAGCCCGATGCGGGACTCAATCCAGGGACTCCAGGATCATGACCTGAGCCGAAGGCAGTCGCTTACCCAACTGAGCCACCCAGGCGCCCTATTTTCTTGTTTTTGACAGAGACTCCTGGTTGCTTCCCAGTATCAAATTTCTTCTTCTAAGTTACATGTCTTGGGTAATATACCCAGCTAAAAGACTGCATGTTTCAGCCTCCCTTTCAGCAAAATGTAATCATGTGACTAGATCCTGGCCAATAAGATATAATCTGAACTATTGGGTGGAACTTCTGTGAAATCTCTTTAACAGGCTGAGGGATGAGCCCTTCTAACCTTCTTCCCTTCTGTTTCTGGAATTAAGATGGAAAGGTCACAGTTCTAACAGTCATCTTGGACTATAGGGGATCTTGAGGACAAAAGCTAGCCCAGCAGAACAGAAAGACAGAAGACGCCTAAGTTCCTGATGATGTCATGGAACTGTCATACCAGCCCTGCACTGCCTACCTCTCAAATTCTTTTATGTGAAGATTTTAACCCTTCCAGGTTAAGCATATTAGAAAAATCTCTAAAAAATGTGTACAAAATAAATAATAACAAAAATACTCGTGTAGGTAGAAGGGAAACTCACATTTCTGAGCACATGCTATGATACAATCATTATCTATAGAATTTTAAATTATGAAATATATCCATCTTACAGAAAAGTACAGGAAATAATATAGCTGAAGCCCATATCCACCACCCAGTTTTAACAGATGTTAACATTTTGCTATCTTTCTTTCAGATCTTTTTTAAAAGAGGTAAAGTTTTATATATATGATCCTATCTCTTGTTATAAATACCACTCAATATGTGGTTTGTCTTTTAACTTAGTGATGATTTTTTAAATGTAAAATTTTGCCACCACATATCTTTATTTTAAAGCTATAGCAATGAGGTGAAACTACTGTACAGAAAGGCAAACAAAGCAATATAATAATACAGAATAATAGCCTCAAAACATATATATGAAATTTAGTATATGATAGAAGTGCCACTACAAATCCATGTAGCAAGAATGGACTGTGAAATATAAGTGCTGGGACACCTGGCTATCTGTATGAAAAAAAGTCATAAAACGCCCTCCTCCATATGCAAAATTCAATACGAAATGGAGTAAATACATTAATATGAGAAACAGAACTTTTAGAAAATAGAGGGAAATATCTATATGACAAAAGTGCAAAAAATGGTTGCTTAAACATATAAGTATAAACACAAAGGGAAATATTAATAAGTGCAACACCCTTAAAACTCAAAACTTCTTTGTCAAAGATTAATTGACCCTATAGTTGTGGGTTCATTTTTGGATTTTCTATTCTGTTCCATTGATCTAAGTGCCAGTGGCATACTGTTTTATCACTACAGCTTTGTAATAGAGCTTGAAGTCCAGAATTGTGATTCCTCCAGCTTTGCTTTTCTGTTTCAAGGTTGCTTTCGCTATTCCAGGTGTTTTGTGGTTCCATATAAATTTTAGGATTGTTTGTTCTAGCTCTGTGAAAAATGCTGGTGGTATTTTGATAAGGATTGCATTAAATGTGTGGATTGCTTTGGGTAGTATACACATATTAACAATATTTGTTCTTCCAATCCAGGAGCATGGAATGTCTTTCCATTTCTTTGTGTCCTCTTTAATTCCTTTCATCAGTGTTTTATAGTTTTCAGAGTATAGGTCTTTCCCCTCTTTGGTTAGGTTTATTCCTAGGTATCTTACTGGTTTTGGTGCAGTTGTAAATGGGATTGATTCCTTAAACCTCTCTTTCTGCTGCTTCATTACCGGTGTATAGAAATGTAACAGATTTCTGTACGTGGATTATGTATCCTGAGACTTTACTGAATTCATTTATCAGTTCTAGTAGCTTTTTGTTGGAGTTGTTTGGGAAAACTAGACAGCAACGTGGAAAAGAATGAAACTGGACTACTTTCTTACACCATGCACAAAAATAAATTCAAAATGGATTAAAGACCTAAATGTGAGAACTGAAACCATAAAAATTCTAGAGGAGAACACAGGCAATAACCTCCTCTTTGACACCAGCTGTAGCAAATTCTTTCTAGATAGGTCTCCTAAGGCAAGGGAAACAAAAGGAAAAATACACTATTGAGACTTCATCAAAATAAAAAGCTTCTGCACAGTGAAGGAAACAGACAACACAACAAAAAGGCAACCTACAGAATGGGAGAAGATATCTGCAAATGACATACCTGATAAAGTGTTAGTATCCAAAATATATAAAGAACTTCTCAAACTCAACACCCAAAAAATGAATAATTCAGTTAAAAAATGGGCAGAAGACATGAATAGACATTGTTCCAAAGAAGACATCCAGATGGCTAACAGACACATGAAAAGATGCTCAATGTCACTCATCATCAGGGAAATACAAATTGAAACTACAATGTGATATCACCTTACACCTGTCAGAATGGCTAAAATCAACAAGACAAGAAACAATAGGTATTGGCAAGGATGTGGAGAAAGGGAAACACTCTTGCACTGATGGTGGGAATGCAAACTGATTCAGCCACTCTGGAAAACAGTATGGAAGTTTCTCAGAAAGTTGAAAGTAAAACTACCCTATGATCCAGCAATTGCACTACTAGGTATTTACCCAAAGAATACAAAAATACTAATTCAAAGGGATGCATGAACACCTATGCTTATAGCAGCATTATCTCAATAGCCAAATCATGGAAACAGCCCAAGTGTCCATTGACTGATGAATGGATAAAGGTGTGTGTGTGTGTGTGTCTCACACACACACACACACACACACACACACACCATGGAATATTACTCAGCCATCAAAACGAATGAAATCTGGGATGCCTGGGTGGCTCAGCTGGTTAAGTGTCTGCTTTCGGCTCAGGTCATGATCCCAGGGTCCTAGGATCGAGTCCCACGCCAGGCTCCCTGCTCAGTGGGGAGTCTGCTTCTCCTTCTGCCTGTTCTGCCTGCCGCTCCTCCTGCTTGTGCTTGCCCTCTCCCTCCCCCCCCCGACAAATAAATAAAATCTTTAAAAAAAAGAATGAAATCTTGCCATTTGCAATGACATGGATGGAGCAGGAGAGGGAGAGTATAATGCTAAGGAAAATAAGTCAGAAAAAGACTAATACCATATGATTTTACTCATATGTGGAATTTAAGAAAACAAATGAACAAAGGGAAAAAAGAGAGAGTGAGGCAAACCAAGAAAGACTCTTAACTATAGAGAAAAAAATGATGTTTACCAGAGGGGAGGTGAGTGGGGAGATGGGTTAAATAGGTGATGGGGATTAAGGAGTGCACTTGTTGTGATGAGCATTGGGTGTTGTATGGAAGTGTTGAATCACTATATTGCACACCTGAAACTAATATTACACTGTATATTAACTAACTGTTAAGAACTTAAATAACTTAAGAAACATTCAAAACTTCTACAGTACTGTTCTATTTGACATGTGCAATAAATTCTATATACTGAGATCGTCTGATAGTATTAACCAAGCTGTATACTAAAGAGGAAAAAAATCACCTTTTCAAGTACAGTATTTGTATGGAAATGCTTTCAAATATATGGAAAGTTATATATAGTTTTGATTTGATGATTTAATAACCATAAGCACCAAACTTCCAGATGGCACTGAAATTTAAATTTAAAAATATGCTACATTATCAACAATAGCCAAATTATGGAAGGAGCCCAAATGTCCATCAACTGATGAATGGATAAAGATGTTGTATATATAAACAATGGAATATTACTCAGCCATAGAAAAGAATGAAATCTTGCCATCTGCAATGACATGGATGGAGCTAGAGAGTATAATGCTAAGTGAAATAAGTCAATCAGAGAAAGACAGATACCATATAATTTCACTCACATGTGGAATTTAAGAAACAAAACAAATGAGCAAAGTGGAAAAAAGAGAGAGAGAGAGAGAGGCAAACCAAAAAATAGAATCAACTACAGAAAACAAAGTGATGGTTACCAGAGGGGAGGTAGGTGGGGGGTGGATTAAATAGGTAATGGGGACTGAGGAATGCACTTGTGATGAGCATCAGGTGTCGTATGTAAGTGTTGAATCACTATATTGTTCACCTAAAACTAATATTGCACTGTATGTTAACTAACTGGAATTAAATAAAAATTTGAATAAGAGAAAAAAAAATGGTAACCTATAAAATCTATAATAAAATCGATAAGAAATGGAATTTTAAGAGACATGTACAGCCCATTTTCTATTCTTATTAAAACCATATTGCTTTTCAAAAATGTATTTTGGAATTCAAACAATTCAGTTTAAAAGTACTTATTTCATAATACAGTGAACAGCAAACCTGACTCTTAGGAAATCTAGCTTTGCTCTCCCCAAATTTTCCCAGAGCAGAATAGCTTTTCAAAGGTTCAGAATTCTATAAAACATTTTTAAAACCCAGTCTTTCTGAAAACGTATAACCTTTCAAAGTACTAGAGTTGACAATGCTGTAAATATCAATTTCATTTTATAAAGTGCCAATTTTTTAATTGTAGGCTAGTAGCAAACATTTTGTAATTACACAATGTGTAAACTTGTCTGTTTTCTTTTTAATATCATAAATTTTTTTTGCAATGTATTTTTATTGCCTGCATTATTTGCAGAGTTCTATGAAGATAAGGACACTGTATTATTTATAATTCAATCCTTATAACTATCGAAGTTCTGAAGTATTATAAGTTTTCAATAAGTATTTGTTAATAAAAAATGCTATAACATTACATAATGCTTTGTTGCCATTAAAATATTATTGCCATTAAAATATTATAGAAAAATAAAAAGATGTAATGATAGGACAGGTGTCCAGAATATGCTCTTATATGAAAAAAGAAGTAAAAAACAACATATACAATTATCTTTTGTTAAAGTGTGTGTGTGTGCACATGCACATGCAGAAAGCATACTGGAATCATATCAGCAAAAGAGAAGTTAAATGATGGTTACCTACAAGTGACAGCATTATAACTGAATGTGATTTTCTCATATTTTTGTATATTTTCTACACTGAATAGTACTTCATAAGCCCACAAAAAGCTATTTTCTCAAATTTAAATTCAAATGGTTCGAACCACAGTTATCACAGAGCCCCCTGATTGTGTGTCTCTCTTTACTAACTCTAAATCTTTGAACTATGGGGTCTGAGGATGTACTCAGCACTGTCACATAGTCGATTTCACTTAATTCTCATGAGCTCATTAAGGGAGATTTTACCATCCCTATTTTGCAGGTTCAAGAAACATGCTCAGAGAAGTAAAGTGACTTGCCTAGGGTTACACAACAATGATGGAGTTAAAGCTTGAATGCAGGTCTTCTCAATCCAAAGCCAACAAAATTTCCCTATCTGTAATTATAGTAACTGAATCCCAGTCAACATAAGAACTGAAATATAGCTGCCAATAACATTAGCAATGGGCAAAACAAGGTGTGTTTAAAAAAGTAAAGTTGGCATTGTATTTTTTAAAGCGAATTTATCTAGTACTTTTGGTAACCTAGACACTAGATATGAAAGAAATCAATAGCTAATCATATGATATAGAAATGGGGAGGGGCAACACCAAATGAAAGAAAAGAACACTGGACATGAAATCAGAAGAAATCATTTTTAAGTTTAGTCATGCCAATGATGCTATGAATAATCATGATCCCTCTGGGTCTCAGTTTTTAAATCAATAAACCAAAGGTATAAGAACATTAAACATTCTCTCTCCTAGCTTTAGAATTCTATGGTTCTGTGATTAAAAAGATGTTGGCTAAGTCAAGTGCAAGACTGGTTTATTTTGTTTTTACAGTCTTCATTTGCTATAAAGGAAGACTCTGGAGTTCTATAATATCCCTTTACTCACATTAATAGTTTCGTACTCAAGCTTTATAATGCCTCCCTTATATTTACTATGAGGACATGAAGGATATAGTGGCTTGATGAATACAAAGGGAGGCAGAATGGTGTGAAGAAAAGGAAAGAAGCTTTGGAGTCAAAAAGACCGATTTTAAACCCAAATTCCCCAAACTTAAGCTAGTAAGTTGCTGTCCCTCTCTGAGCCAGTCTCCTCATCCATCAAAGGGAAATACTATCACCTCTTTCACAGGATTTTCATAAGAATCAAAAATGATAAAATATGAAGTTTATCTGCTACATTTAAAAACCTTAAAAACCTTTAAATGAGTTTGGAGGATAAACAAATATATAAATAAATATATGTATACATTAAATCATAAAAAATGAAATAAAATAAAAACTTCCTATAGACTCTATTCCCATTATTTTAACCTACCTCATAATGTGAAATCCTTTGTGATTCAAACTGTAGCACCACTCCACAAATATTACAAAAGTTATCTGTATAAAGTTCAGTCTTCTCCTCTTCACTCCAAGTCATATCTATGAATAAAATAAAGGAAGGTGAGACTGTATATCACATTAATGAATATTGAGAAGTATCATTTTCATTCTTCAACTATCTATTACTTCATATGTCACCTCAAATCTGAGTGCCTGTGAGGCTACAGTAATAACTTTTTGCTTATTGAGGTTGCAACTTAATATGGGTATATTAAGTATGATTCTAATGTCTGATATAGTAAGAGTTACTTATTTAGTACGATAAGTCTAGGCCATATCATTCCAAAGGAAAAGTTATGGGGTTATCAGTAACTTCATGAGCTTCATGGGATGATCTAGGGCACCAATAATGAAAGGCAGGGTTAAAAAACCCAGCCTTGGAATTTTGTTTTACAAGAGATAATCCTAAGAAAAGCATTGTTTTAAGACTGTCACTTATCTAGAGCTATGGCTATAATGTTATCTAAAAATCATTTGGAACCACAAAGAAACTTTGGTCATGGTGGGCAAACATCCTCCATTATTGTAAAAAGACTAGCATACCCATCTGGCAAAACATGTCTCACACAAGCCCCTCAAAGCTATAAAGTTATGTTCATGTAATGACATCTAGAAATTATGCTATAGTGTTTCTCACTGTAGTAATAACACATACTGAAACTTTCTGCATTTACACTTGAGGTCCACACTTCTACCTAAGATTCTTAACAGGTGCAATGTATTCTGCCAAAGTTTATTAGTTTATCTATAAGTTTCAAATCACAAAACATCAAAATTTTGCTCACTGCTTGGCTATTTAAATGAATAAGTTGATACCACATATTTATGGAGCAATGCCAATGATACATTAAATTAATAAACTGAGCATACTGGTAAGATTTTGAATTTCCCTTTAAAATCTTTAGTAAATATTATAGTTTGTTGGCAATATAACTTATTACCTAAGTTAAGTTTCTGTTGTAGAAGAAAAAATATAACACATCCAGTTCCCAACACTAACAAAAATTAATTATACACCACATAGAAAAAATATGGAAAGAAATAAGTTAAATTTAAAAGTGGTTAACTCTGGGAAATGGGGCTAGAAAAGGAACAAAGGGAGAAACTTTAACATTTTATTCTTTATAGTTACCTTGTTTTAATTTTTGCAAAACACATGTAAAACTTTCTATTTAAAAACTTTTAAAGATATTTATTTTATTAAGATTTATTTATTTTAGAGAGAGAGAGTGTGTATGAGCAGGGGGAGGGGCACAGGGAGAGGGAGAGACAGAAAGAATCCTCAAGCAGACTCCCCACTGAGTGTGGAGCCCAATGCAGGGGGCTCAATCCCAGGACCCTGAGATCATGACCTGAGCCAAAATCATGAGCCAGCCACTTAACTGACTGCACCACCCAGGCACACCTAAAGATACTCATTTTAAAAGTTATGTCAGATATCTTCAACTAAGCTTAATTTTCAGTATCACTGTATGCACTAAAAAGGCTTTCTTAAAAAATTGCCTGTCCAAGATAAGAATAACTATAATTAACATCACTAATCATCAGGGCAATGCAAATTAAAACCACAATGAGGTATCACTTTACACCTGTAAGAACGGCTAAAATCAAAAACACAAAAATTAACAAGTGTTGGTGAAGATGTGGAGAAAAAGGAACCCTCATACACTGTTGAGAATGCAACATTGGTGCAGCCACTGTGGAAAACAGTATGGAGCTTCCTCAAAACTTAAAAATAGAATTATCATATGATCTAGTAATTCCACTATTGGGTATTTACCCAAAGAAAATGAAAACACTGTGTTTATTGCACCCCTATGTTTATTGCAGCGTTATTTACAATAGCCAAGATGTAGAAGCAACCCAAGTGTCTATCCATAGACAAATGGATAAAGAAGATGTGATGTGTGTACACACACACACACACACACACACATATACACACAATGGAATACTACTCAGCCATAAAAAATGAAATCTTGCCATTTGCTACAACATGGATGGATCTAGAGGGTAGAATGCTAACTTAAGTCAGTCAGAGAAAAGACAAATACCATACCATTTTACTCATATATGGAATTTAAGAAACAAAACAAATGAAGAAAGTAAAAAAGAGGCAAACCCAAAAAGCAGATTCTTAAATACAGATCAAAACCTGGTGGTTTCCAGAGGGGAGGTGGGTGGGTGAAGTGGTGAAATAGATAAAAGCATTAAGAGCACACTTATCTTGAGAGACTATGGACTCTGAGAAACAAACAGAGGGTTCTAGAAGGGAGTGGGATGGGGGGATGGATTAGCCTGGTGATGGGTATTAAAGAGGGCCCGTACTGAATGGAGCACTGGGTGTTATACGCAAACCATGAATCATGGAAAACTACATCAAAAACTAATGATGTAATGTATGGTGATTAACGTAACAATAAAAAAAGCCAACAAAACAAAACAAAACAAAACAAAGAGTACACTTATCTTGATGAGCACTGAAAAACAGAATTGTTGAATCATTACATTTAGTAATGTAACTAATTACTAATGCAACTAATATAATACTTTATGTTAATTATAGTTTAATAAAAAGAAAGAATAACTGTAATTAGGAACATGTCAGAAATGCCTTGACAAACACTTAAAAATTTATCCCTATAATATATCGATAGTATCCCCTCTGAATTATTTTTTTAGATTGTTTTAGAATATATGATTTATCTTTGACTCTAAAATCAGCAAGGTAAAGAGGTTAAAATGTATTTCAGGACTTCCCTTGTTTCAGAATTAACTATTATATGCAATTTGAGCATACTGGTAAGATTTTGAATTTCCCTTTAAAACCTTTAAATAGTAAATATTATAATTTGTTAGCAATATATCTTATTACCAAAGGAAAGCTTCCTTTAAGAAGACAAAAGAAACTACTAATTTAGAAGTTCAATAATTCCTAAAATATAACACTCATTTCTCTCTTAAATCAATCTTTAATTCCAGATTTCCCCAGGTCTAAATACTCAATGTTTGAAACTCAATGTTTCCCAACTCAAGTTGGGAAATACCAAGGACGAGTATTTTATTTATTTATTTATTTATTTATTTATTTTCAATTTTTTAAATTATTATGTTATGTTCATCACCATACATTACATCATTAGTTTTTGATGTAGTGTTCCATGATTCATTATTTGCATATAACACCCAGTGCTATATTGAAAAAAAAAAAAAAAGGATGAGTATTTTAACCCAGCCTTTCATTACCGGTACCCCACATCATTTCCAGGAAGCCCATGAAGTTACTGGCACCCCTGTAACTTTTTCTTTAGAATGGTATTGCCTAGACTTACTGCCTTTGACTCATTTCCTCAAATAAGCTCTTGGTCTTTTTTCTTTATTAAATGGCACAATATTTCAGGCTCAAAGTCTCAGCCATTCTTCTCCCCAGAAAATCACTATTTCACGTCAATTCTAGCTTATAATGTCATTTCATATCCATCTCTTCTTTTCACTTCCCGTAACACCACTCTAGTTCAGGCCATCAGTGCCTTTAGGCATCATTTAGCTTTATGATATTTATTGAAGTTAGTTTCAAAGTACTATGGTAGACATTTTGGAAAGAGATAAGGAAAAAGAATGAGCATCTATTGAAGGCCTTCTATGTGTCAAACAAAACAACAGCTTACCCCTTTAGTCCTTAAAACAAATATGCAAGGTAAGTGGCATTTCACATATTCTGAAGATTAGAAAATAGGGATTCGGTACAATCAAAATTACTTGTCACATGTGTTATTTGGTGGAGCTAAAACTTTGCTTTATCTCTACTTTTTCCATTATATACATTACTGTCCCACATGTTAGAAACGATGAATTCCTATCTCAAGGAATTTACAATTTAGTAATTTTAGTAAGTGTATAGAAAAAACGATGATCCCAAAATCAAATGTCATAAGTGATAAAAGACACGAGGTACAATGTGTTCCTGCTGAGGAGTTTGAGAAAATCTTTCTAGAGAACAGGTTTTGAACTAAGATTTAAAAGATGTGTAAAATTCAGATAAAAAAGCGGAATAAACATATTTGGGGAGAGGCAAGTATATGAAGGACGATAATTGAAAGGTTGGAATGAGGCCAAATCATAGCTGTCTTCATTAGGGCATTTGGATTGAATTCTGCATTCAAAAAGGGAAAAGAAGTAGCTCAAAATGGGGATAGGAGTTAGGAATCAATTGCAGGCAGGAGGTCACTGAGGCTTGAACCAAAGGAGGGGCAGCAGGCACAGAAAAGAAGGAATGGATATAAGAGATGTAACTATCAAAACCAGGGGGCATTAAATCCGGAGCTTAGAATTTGCTACGAATATGATAAGCTTTTAGATCTATCACATTTAAGCTTACACAATGTTATTCCTGATGCAAAAAGTGGAACTTTGACCTTAGATCAAATAAATTCACTTACAATTACTTGTCAATGGGATATTCTTTGTGATTCTAATATAATGAATGTGCTCATGTTTTGACTTCAGTGAATAAAAAACTAAAATACACAAAAATCTGTAATTAAAAAAGATACTGGGGGCGCCTGGGTGGCTCAGTCGTTAAGCATCTGCCTTCGGCTCAGGTCATGATCCCAGGGTCCTGGGATCGAGTCCCACATCGGGCTCCCTGCTCGGCAGGAAGCCCGCTTCTCCCTCTCCCACTCCCCCTGCTTGTGTTCCTGCTCTCGCTCTCTGTCAAATAAATAAATAAAATCTTTAAAAAAAAAAAGATACTGGAATGATGATGCACATTAAAATATACTTAGGAGGATTGACCCTAATTTTCTTTAAAGAGCATGCTTTCCTAATCAATTCAAATATGATTAAATCTACGTTCAAAATTTCAGATAAAAAAGTTCATGTAAATATTCTCAATTAGGTATCACATCAAATTCACATGCAGTTTTTCAAAATCATACATGCTGAACTAAAAATCTCTGTGGGTGGTCCAATCCAACCACAAGTGATTCTGATAATCAACCATGTTGGGAATCATTGCCCTACAGGACAGGTGCAGATCCTTACACATAACGGCTGTCCAATATCTATTTGGTGACTAAGCTGATTGATATACAGGTTTTGTCATCTACGATACTTATCAAGCTAACTGTGCTTTAGTATAACCTGAAATGATTTTTGAAAAAAAGAAAGGAAAAAAGAGAAAGAAAAAAAGTATTCCTTGACACTACCTCAAATCTATATAAATCTCCAGAGTTGAAGCCCAAGAATCTGTGTTGTTAAATAGGGTCCCCAAGTAATCTCTTAAACAGCCTACCTAGTGATGCTAGTTCAACCTTTCGCAAAGGTAGTTCTCAACCCTGGCTGCACACTGAAGTCACTAGGTTATTTTTAAAACATACCAATACCTAGACTCCACCCCAGACCAATTAACCAGAATCTCAGGAGTAGGTCCCCACCATAGTTTCTTGTTTGTTTGTCTTGTTTTTAAAAGCTTTCCAGGTGCTCTGTTGCTGAATCTGTTGAACTGAAAATCTGTTTTCCTGGAGTAGGGGGGTCGCAAACTTTCGTGTGCATCAGAATAACCTGGAAACTTGTTAAAAGATTAATTAATTATTGGGTCCCATTCCCAGAACTTCTTATTCAGTAGTTCTGGGGTGGCGGACCAAGAATGTACAACTTTTTACAAGTTCCCTGGTGATGCTGATGCATCACTGTTCAGTCTCATAGTGTCTCAGAGCTTCCACTGGTCCTAGTTCTATTCCTCAAAGTCATTGTGAATATAATCCCTCTCCTAAAATGGCAATCCTCAAATATTTTAAGAGAATCGTTACATCTTTATTGCCCCTCCCACCCTAGCCTTTTTGTGAACTGATCCCAGTTCTGTCATGCAGTACGATTTCTAGTCCTCTCACTAGTTTACCTAAATCCCTGCCATTCATAAAGTGTAACATAAGCACAATCACCCTAATGGGGTCACAATAACAACAAGCTAGTAAAATGAGATCATCAACTCATTTTTTTATTGTAGTAAAAATGTATAATATAAAATTTACCACCCTAACCATTTTTATTTTATTTTTTTAAAAGATTTTATTTATTTATTTGAGACAGAGAGAATGAGAGAGAGCACATGAGAGGGGGGAGGGTCAGAGGGAGAAGCAGACTCCCTGCCGAGCAGGGAGCCCGATGCCAGGACTCGATCCAGGGACTCCAGGATCATGACCTGAGCCGAAGGCAGTCGCTTAACCAACTGAGCCACCCAGGCGCCCCGTCCCTAACCATTTTTAAATGTACAGTTCAGTAGTGTTAAGTACATTCACCTCTTTGTTTTGAATATTTCTCTCCTATTAATATAGCCCAAGATAGCTTCACTATTTTTTTGGTGGGCACATCATACTATTGACTCATGCTAGGCTAACTTTTGACTAAAATACAACCTTCTTTTTCACCTGGAGCCAAAGTCTGCGCTCCAGGACATAGTTATATAGATAGAAATATTTATGGCTCTCAAAAAGACCCAATATACACTTGTATTTGTCTCATGTAAGTTCTCCTTTGTTAGATTCTACCAATAATTCTGGCCTTTCAAGATTTTTTAGATCCTGAATCTGTAGACAGGAGGCTTGTGGAAGCTGGCTTTTTACTGAGAACAATCATACATGATGGAGTATTGTTTTTCAGAGGGCACCCCACACTGCCAAATTTTCTTCAAACTGCATTTCCCCTAAATTTGACCTGAATGTAATGATTGCTACTTTCTAAAGGTTATACCTGAGGCTTGGAAAGGTCAAGCAATTTGTCTAAAGTTACATAGTTAGTAAGTGCCTAAGTCTGCCCAAGATTTCCGAGAGCTGGTTCTTAAAAAGGCCAAAGTCTTGAATGAGAAACTTCCTCTCTAGGTTTGGCATATATAAGAAATACATGCCTGATTCACAAGAGATGCTAAAAAATGTTCCTTTAGACCCTACTATACCCCTATCCCCACTATTTGAGACATGATTTTTGGACTCCCAGAAGTAAATGGCCTATTGCCAATTCTAAAAGTGGGAGAGAAAATTGGTGATATATAGTGCGTTTTCCAGCCTGTCTCAGGGGGAAGACCTAGAGGGCAGACCAACTTCAGGGAATAGACGTTAAATTAGGAGTCATGTGAGTAAATGATGTTGGCTGTGAGGAAGATGGCTGGAACAGGAACTAATGTTTATTGTGGACTCACTATATGTCAGGAACGAAAATAAGTGTGCTCACAAAGAACTGGGGCTTTGGAACTGGTTCTGGTAGGAATGAATAGCTGAAGAAAGTTGGCAATTTGTTTCTTCCTCTTTTTCCTTTTCTTCTTTATACTCTCTTCACATCTTTTCTCTTTATAAACTGGTTAGAATTTGAAACAAATGTATTTTTATTGGTTGGTTGTTAATATGGGCTCACAATGATTCTTAATTCCAAAAGGAGTTAAGAGTTGTAAAAAGCACTAGAATGAGAGACTGCATTAACCTTTACCCTGCTATTAACTAGCTATATGACTAAGAACATAACACAATCTTTCATATTTCCATTTCTAAAGTTTCTTTGTACTTGACCATATATGGGTTGATAGTTATCAGTAAGAAAAGGTTGTATTTTAGATAGAAATACATAGAGAAGCAAAATTTTGGTGGGGTACTTATAGAAGGATCCAAATATCTTAGCTCCTTCCAAATAATAAGTCTATCAGGAAACACAAAAGATGGTTTGAAGTTTTAAGCAGCTATACAGTCGCACAGACTTTAGGGCCTAAAAATTCAAAAGGTCCCAATATTTCTTCCCCTACTCCTCCATTATCTGCATTTCCTTATCTATGTCCTAACCCTAAAATTGGTTCTCTCCAAGTTATTTCTTTGCAAAAACATACACAGCATTTCAATTACTAAGTATAATGTTTTGGTCATTATAGCTGGTGTCAACAATTTTTTTTTTTTTAGCAAATTAGGGTATTATTTTATACTCTATAATTTAGTTATAATTTAGGTATAAGTGGCTGAGTTTTCTTTTCCAACAATGAATACACCAAATTCATGGCAGATGGTCCTGCATCTTCCAATCTAATTTAGTTAGGAGAGCTAGGGTTAAAAATATAAGTAGATTACATATTATAATATCAAATGACAAAATAATGATAAATAAATAAATAAAAATAAGTGTGACTTCATCCCTCACCTGCAGCAAATAAAGTTCTTTGAACATGGGAAGGTAAATATCTCCCAGTCGATCTTAAGACATGTTGCTTTAATATTCCTAGCATAGTAGCATAGTACTTCTCAACTGTTCTTCATTCTCTGACATATTTGAATTTTATATGCCATCATAAACTTGGAAAAGAGATATGGATAGGGGAGCAAGATTTTATACTCAGAATCAAAGCCCATCTTAGTGTAGCTTGATAGCGAGATCTTAGTGATACAATGGTGTCCTCTAAATAAAGACTGGGATATACTGTCTTTGAAACATACAGGAGTTTCTCATGTTGATAACATTTCTTTGCATTTTAACCTAAAAAAAGCAATGGGAAATAAAGAAAGCACTATCAAAAACTAGATTCAAATTGTCAGAGACCTAAGGCTGATAATGGAGTTACAGCTTAAAGGAAATGGAACAGATGAAATAAAACCATGTTTCATGCATGGTCCTGTTTACATTCAGAGTATTAAAAGAGTAAAACTGCTTTGCAAGGCTGTCCTCTGTGGTCACAATATAAACAGTACACTTTTATTGCCAACTGTTAACAAATTAAGCATAACTTTTAAATATTTTATTTTCCAGATATTAGACACATCAGAAAGTTCTTTAGATTGGAGAAATATGGTCATATAACAAAACTATGACCTACAGGTACAGAGTTCCAGTTTGGGAAAATGAAAAATTTCTGGATATGGATAGTGGTGAAGGTTGCCTAACAACGTGGATGTACTTAATGCCACTGAGTTGCACACTTAAAAATGCTTAAAATGACAGTTTTATGTTGTGTATATTTGGCCACAATAAGAAATGTAATAAAATACTGAAAAAAGTTAAAATAAAAGACAAAAGCACCTTCTTCTCCCTCAACCACAGCATGAAGGGCAGGCAGTTCCCCTGCAGTCAACTTATCACTTAGAGGAAAATGCATGAGCAAGTAATAAACCTTTGTTTTGCTATTATCACATAAGTGATCCTCTCTTGAATAACAATTATAAGGGTTAATTTTCATAAGGGTTATTTTAAATGAAAGAGTGGTTTTGTGACAAACTATAAATGGGATCTGATAAGAAAGTTCATGTAGTTGGTGCTCCTACAATTTGATTATATTTTTGTGTGGCGTTAGCCGTTGGTTAGAGAAAGAATCAATTTTCTATTAATGAAAGTGTTTAGTCTTTTTAAAAATTTTATTTATTTACTAGTCAGAGAGAGAGAAAGAGAGAGAGAGCACAAGCAGGGGGGAGCAGCAGGCAGAGGGAGAAGCAGGCTCCCCACTGAGCAAGGAGCCCGATGCGGGACTTGATCCCAGGACCCTAGGATCATGACCTGACCGAAGGCGGAAGCTTCACTGACTGAACCACCCAGGTGTCCCAAGTGTTTAGTCTTTTTATTTCTTTCCTACAGGAGTGTTTACATGACTTGAGAAAGCAAAGCTTTCATAATAATTTGGAATGGGGGAAAAATTATGACCTACAGCACTGGGTAGTAGGAAAAAAGAATAAGCTTTTGAGTTGGTCAAACAGATTCAAATCCTCTCTCTACCTCTATTATACCCTTGAGCAAAGTATTTAACCACTCTGAGCCAGTTTTTTTATCTAAAAAGTACAGAAACACAGTGTCTCTCCCAGAACATGCCGACTATTAAATGAAACAAAATTTAAAAAAAATGTTTAACACACATAATCGCTTGATAAAGTGTGCTTGTTTACTAATTCAGTAGCTGAAAGTTTTGCTTAATATTATATATAATAACTTTTTATCAGATCAGAGTAATTTTAGAGATCATTTAGTCCAATGTTTCTGAATCTTAGCACTATTGTCACTTTGGGCCAGATAATTCATTGTTGTGAGGGGATATTCTATGCATGGTAAGACATTTAGCAGCACTCTACCAGCTAGAAGTTGGCGGCACTCCCCAGTTGTGACAAACAAAAATATCTCCAAACATTGACACATGTCCCTTGTGGGGCAAAATTGCTTCTAGTTTATAACTGATTTAGTCTAATGTTCTCATTTCAAAATAAGGAAGCTAAAGTCCAAAGAGGTCATAGGAAACAAAGGAGTGGGGAAGTTAAAATATATCATTCCAGATTCAGGTGGATTTGGACTATGAAAAAGTTCCGAAGTCTGAGGAGAGGCATTAGTAATAGCTGAGGGATGTTCTTAAGTAAGTGAAATACAAATGTGAGTACAAATAATTAACATTCTGTGGATTAGAATCCCTTATGTTGATATAAAAATATTCAATTCAGCTTGTTTGAGCATCTGCCTTTGATGATATAAAAAGCAAAACGAATTCACTTCTCAGAAACTCGTTTTTAGAGACCCTTGTTGGATTGTACCTACTCCAAATAGCTGCATTATTATGCTAAAGTAAAATACCATTAACTTCTGTATCCAAAAATGCAATTGAGTGTGAAATCCAAATTATCCTATTTGAAACTTTCTTCTAATACTACTAGATAACACCAGACAATTTAGGATAAAATAGATTTTTGTGATAAAAGAAAAACATTTATGGCATGAGTCAGAAAAAAAATAATGAATCTATGCCTACAATTTGGTCCACTCTCACTAATGAAATTAAAAACCATACAGGATCTGGGGTGCCTGCATGGCTCAGTTGGTTAAGTGTCTGACTTTTGATTTTGGCTCAGGTCATGATCTCAGGGTCCTGAGATCGAACCCTGTGTTGGGCTCTGCACTGGGCGGGGTTGCCTCCTTAAGATTCTCTCCCTCACTCTCCCTCTACCCCCTCCCCAGGCACCATGCATGCACGGGCTCTCTCTCTCTCAAAAACAAACAAACAAACCCCCCAAAAACAACCATACAGGATCTCTGAGGAAAGGAAGATTGTAACATCCCTTCAGTTCTAAGTATGAGAACTTTCTCTGTTCACTCCAATTAAATGTTTTTCGGTTATCTTGATAAGAAGTTTAAGCTTATTCAAAGTAGATGATTCTATATATAAATGGCTATAATTAACAAAATGAATCTTACTTCCATTTGTTGCATGACAATTAGATTTAGTTATACAAAAGACCAAATTTCTTCCTCAAGACAACCCATCAGATGTTTATAGCAATAACTAGCTATTAATTGTCTTAATGCTTTGTTGAAGTGGGAATTTCACAGTCCAACTGATCTTGTTGCAAAAAAAAAATAGCATTCTAAAAAAACTCTGCATCCTATTTTAATGAAGTGACAAGAATGGAGCAAACCTTAGAAGAGCTGGCTGCAATCATATAAACATAAATCTCACTCTTAGTCACAGATTTAAAGTCAGGTTAATATAAAGTCAAGTTAATAAACCAGTCACAGATATAAAGTCAGGTTAATATAAAGTCAAGTTAATAAACCAGAAAAATCATCATCTTAATTCTGCAAAGAGCATATGTGCTGTATTCTCCATGATTACACCTTTTGAGATAGCCTCCCTCAAACATTTTGATTTAAAAGGATTTTTTAATAGCTGACTTGACCTTTGCAATTTTTTAACGCCATCATATAAAGGAAAGATAAACAGAGCTCAACACTAAGTTATAGTGGAAAATGGATCATGTTAACCTTGCCAAGGTGTTTTAACTCTCTTTTCCCCCTAAATGTCACAACCCATTTAAGGAATTTTCAGAAATATTATTTGTGCCAGAAATGCAGATTTGTACCCGTGAACGTTATGAACACTCAGTTATAATGCTATCTAGTATCCTTACTTTCTCAGTTTATAAAATTAGTACCTGACCTATAAGTTTGGCAAGTTTTGGCTATTTTACACAGATTCTTACAAAAAAAAAATAATGAAGGCCTTCCTATAGCATATTAACAATTACAAAATACAATGTAATTAATAAAATAACTGGGAGTACTAGTTATATGTTTAATATTTACCTTGTCTTTATTTAAACTAAGTCCCTGACCTTCATAATATAAGCACTCTGTGGCTAGTTAGCTCTGGAGTCCTGTCTGCTTGTGAAGTTATAAAATGAATTCAAGTACTGTGTATATCCATTAATTTACTTGATCCCATACCTACTTGGTGTCAGAAAGCCACCATGCCATTCATTCCAACAGGTTAGTAAATGTGAATGGATCTACAAGACTGGTTTCAGGTGGAAAAGAATCAAAGTTCCTACCCTAACAGATACGTGATGAATATAGGAAGGGGCATGCTTAGTCAATATTATCACATATTGACACCTAATTAAAGACAGAGGGTCAGAAACTAACCAGTGGTCATTAACCTCTCTCCAGACATCCCCACCCTGCCAAATGTAAAGAATTAAAAATTAATTCTAACAGTTTGCTAATTATTCCTTCCTGGATACCATATTTATAATAATGTGCTTTAGTGTGCCTGTAGTATATAAGACACCATGGGTAGAATACAGGTTTATAATAAACAATGGGGCAGTCCTGATAGTTTAAGAGTTCGACAAGTGATATTTAAAATTGTATTTTTCCTATTTATTTGTTCATTTTATAATTTTACTACCAAGCACTACTATTGAGCTCTTTAATATAGCTGTGTCTAATTCATCTATATCCTCATCACTGAGCATAGTGCCTGGCACACACACATACAGGTGTTCAATAAATGATTCCTGAGTAAATGAAGGAAAGGCCATTAACTAGGTTTTCTTATGGTGGACTTGAAACTTTACCGAATAATATGGAGACAAAGGTAATTGTTAGGTAATTGCTATGCAAATGGATAATTAACTAAATAAAAAGCCAGCAATCCTCCAATCTAAAACAGAATCCACTTAATTTATTTTTTCTTAAAAAGAAGAGGTAAATAAAAGGGATTTGTTTTTGTTTTGATTTTTACTATGATTACACTGGAACATTAATACTGGGTGAAAATTCATTTTTGAGCCATTAAACATTTTTGAAAATGTTACTGAATGAAATATGAAGTGTCCTACAAAATCTCATGACTCTCCTTTCCATGAATTCTGGGTAGGTATGTGTTTTGTCATATGTCCATTTATTTGGCATTTCTTTTGTTTGTTGTTTTGTTTTTATTACCCAATTTGCCATTTGTAACCTCAAAAGCTTCTAATCTCCCCTGCTTGGCAATTTCTAATCTCCACTGACATCTGCTCATTACCAACCCCAAGAAAGATGTTGGCTATAGTTGAAAATAGTTCAGCAAATACTTGATCAAACCACTTTTAATGGTCCTATCTGGAGTGGACTTGTAATAACTGGAATCTTGACAATTCTTTGTCACTATTTAGACCGATTTTCTAACCAGGGCTTAAAAAACAAACAAGCAAAAGATACTGGCACACCATCAAGCAACATTTTTCTCTCTTCTCCTTTATCTACTATCATACAACTGGCAACCATTTATAGTCTTTATAAATATTTAAACAAAAATATTTTTGTGACCTAATAATGTTTTGGACAGTGTACTATATCACATATTTATCTTTTGTTAAGTGGAAAGGTAAGAAGAGAGTTTTGGTTTGGAGTGAACAGTTAATGAAGGATATTTACCTAAAATGAAATGGTAAGAGATAATTTTTAGGTAGCAATTATATTTGGTTTCATATCTTAGTAAATGGTCTCAACACTAACAACACAGATTTCATCACTCACTGAATGTCAAATGATAACTATGGTCAAAGTTTCTCATGGCTTATGAATTACTGTCCTAATGCACAGCCATGGAAATGCCATCGAGAGTATCAATGCAGAACTGCAAAATCATGGTTCATACTTTCAGATCTGAAATCAACCTTGGAGTATGGCTGGTCCAATACCTCTATTTCAGAAATGTCAAAACCCAAATCCAGGAAGTTTGTGATCTGTTCAGGGTCACAAAATCTAGTAGATAAACAACAGAACCTAAGTTCACTGCACCAGACTCCTATGCTAGAGCTCTCCTCATTTTGCCAGCTAGTAATAGTATATACAGGGTATTGCTACTACTTTATGAATTTCTCTCTCTTAAAGCCTTCAATACCTACATAAATTCAAAGATACTATAACCAAGCCAGTCACAGAGACAGGCAAAAAGCCATTTGCTCCATGAGATACCCATGAGATACTGGTCCTAAAGTTTACTGTGGAACGGCCATGACAGCGAGATTGAACTGTGATCTCGACCACCTCTAAAAACTGTTCTCTCCTTCTTTCTAGTTATACATAGTTTGGTATAATAACAAAAAAATCCAGATTTCATATTTTCATCCTGAAACAACTGTACAAATCCAGGCTGACTAAAGACACTACAGTCTTTCAAAGGTTGCCTTCAGTAAGAGAGTTAATAAATAAAAAGACATCACCATATCACAGTGTATTTCTAACTTCCATATTTAGTAAGTGGCATTTATGTAATGTGCCTATGACCAATATTGTAAAGGATTTTTTTTTTTTTTACTGCTTTGCCATTCCTCCAAAGTGAAAGGTGTGAAAAGTTATGAAATACCACAGAGGGATGTACCATTTAAAAATGTGAAGAGAAAATCATTTTTATGAGGTAATTTTAATGGGGTGTCCTCCTAAGAAAAAGGAACTTAAATTATTCTACTCCACTTTGGTGTCCACGTCTTTCACTTTGGAGGCAAGTTAGCAATATAAGGTAACACACAAATACTGGAAATTAATTACGAAATTGACTATGGCAAAATGCTTTACTGAGCTCTTCTGTAGTGGAATCAGTCTCAACAATCTAAGAAGCATTTCCAAACACTGCTTTAAAACACATTTCAATGGCAAATTTTACAGTTTGCTATTAGTAGGCTGTTTACTAGTATATAGTATTTTGTGTGAACTAGAAACCACTTATTACTGAAATCGTCAAGAAATATCTTTTTTATGTTAGGAGTAGTATGTGTTGGTAGGTACAACAGCACTTATTAAAATCAAAACCATCTCAAAGATGGGCCCCTAAACCTTGCTCTACAAGATCACACCCTCAAATAGCCAAAGAAAACTCTCCAAAGTGATTTCTGAAATCTGTGCTTCTACCACACTCTCTTCCTTTATTCTTTTCTTTGTACAACCCCCTCCACCAGACCCTATGATCCTAAAATCTAACAGCTCCTACTTTAAAGCTCAAGTATACATTCTAACCTCCCCAAATTCCTAACCTCCTCTCTTTAAATATCCTACTGCAAGTTTCTATACTGCAGGATGCTGAATTTCACCAAACGGGGTTTCCTCCCTCTTGTTTCTTTGGCCTTTTCTTTATCTCTGCCCCCTTTCTCCATCAGTCCCCCTTCCCTTTCCCTGACCCTCCAGCTCCACAGCACTTCTACCTTGCCCCCTCTCTTTTTACCAACTCACACCTCAGCTTCGTAGACCATCCTGAGGCACCCTGGCTGGGAGAAAAACTATGTGGTATTCTTCTTCCCTTTAAACTCCTGCCTTGTGAATACCTGCAGCTTCTTTTCCTGGGGACCCCCCATCCTTTTGGGGGGGTAGAAGTAGGGAAGCCCCTCTCTACTTCGGTCCATCTTGCACACTCGGGGCTACTACGGCAGGGCGGGGCGGGGCGAGCTTGGCCTTTACTGCGCCACAGCAGGTGGGGGGTGGGGCGGTGGCGAACCGCGCCCAGTCCGATCCCGGACGGGCTGAAGAGAGGCAGCGAAGGAGATGGGGCCGCCCCCACACCCCGGGACGGGAACTCACCTTCTCTGAGGCAAGGGCGGGTGTCTACTTTAAAACTACTGCCCCCCCTCCCCGCCGCCGCCATAGTGGAGCCGCCAAAGCCGCCGCCGCCGTCGCCACAGCCACCGGCAGGCGGGCTGGCAGGGGTGGAGGTGGCGGAGGAGGCAGGCACAATCACTGCCGCCGCCACCGCCGCCGCCGCGCAGGCGGTGTAGGAGGAGGAGGCGGCAGAGACGGTAGCTTCCTGAGGGGAAGACTCCGCCGCCAGCGGTGCGACTGTGCTCGGCGCCGCCGCCATCGCAGCGAGGCGCGGACAATTGCACTTGCGCCTCGCTCCCGTTAAGCCGTTTTAGCCCCGCCCCCCGCTTAGCCCCGCCCCCTTCGCCCCTCTTTTCCACGCCTCAGCTCGAGCTTCGTTCTCGCTCCTTCTCCCCACCAATAGGAACGCTTTAGACCCGCGGGCTGCCCTTCCCCCCTCCCCCACTGCTTGGCGTCACCCGTTTCCCTTTGGAGGGGAAGCGATGATGGCCAAGGGCAAAGGGCAAAAAGCGCGGGATGCAAAAGCACGTGGGCCTCACATAGTGAGGCCTCTTCCTTTGGAGGAGCTGATCTAAAACCAATTTAAGGTTAAAAAAAATGTCTGGAAACCAACTGATTTCACCCCCAAAATATCTCTTTCTTGTACAGAGAACAGAAATAAACAGAATACTCGGTCATGACTTTCGTCATGGGGCCGTAAACGACTACTTATATATACATCTACCTATTTAAATTACAGTAAAAACCTGTGAATCTGGTACCCGACCAAAGAACTAGAATATTACTGATAATTTAAAACTTCTCAACATTTTCCCCCAACTGCCCTCCTAAAGAAACCAATATCCTGATTTATATTTATTATTTCCATGCTCTTGTTACGTATATTCTTATCACATACATGATGCCTAAACAATGTTTTTTACTTTTGTTTTAAATTTCGCAACATTTTGTATCTTTTTCTAGGTAGCATTTTGGGACGTTTTTCTTCTGCTAAACATTTTGTTTCTAAGATTCATCCATGTAGTTGTAGTTCATTCACTTTTAATGCTGTATAATACCCCATTCATTTCCCTGTTGATGGATATGTGTCCTGGTGCTTCTGTGCAAAAGTTTCTCTTGGGTATGCTCTCCTTTCCAGTCTCATTTCCATTACCCTATTGCAAGTCATCATCTCTTGTCAGAACTATGGCTTCTTACTGGTCTCCTTTCCTCTGATCTGAATCCCTTCCACTGCCCCCACATCACCACTCTTATTTTATGATTCAGCAATATTAAATTAATGACAGATTCCTATGAAGACCGTCATTTCATTATGCAATGTTGTATATATTGTTCCCTCTTCCTGAAATGCCCTTTTCCCCACATTAGGCACATGTCTAATGAGCCCTTATACACCCCTTGAAACCCAGATAATACATCACTTCCTCCAGTAACCTGTTTTGTCCTACTTAGACTTAATTCCACCCTCCTCTGTGCTGCCCCTATATCCTGTGCATATTAGTATTGTGTGCCTTTCTTCTCCATAGCCTGGGAACATTTTGATACAAAAGACAATTCGTTTTATTCTTGAATCCTTCTGCTCCAGCACAGTAAAGTCCTAGAGCCAAGGTCATGAACCAGTGGTTCCTAGGGCTAGGTCCCTAAGTCCCTAGGTCTGGCACACAGATATGTTTTGATTAACAGTAAAATTGTTTATTACTTCCTTGTCAATATTTGAAAGGGTCATTTCATGCCAAGAAAAAGTTTCTTAAAAGCACTGAAAATTTGGCAGTATTGGCTGTGCATTTCTGACTACCAAATCTGAAGACTTGGAATGCTGGGCTCTCAGGAACATGTCTTTTCCGTTTTGTGGTTCAGTAATTTACCCAAGATTACCTGAGGTGTTGAATGGTTTCTCTAATTTTCTATCCTGTCCTTCTGGAAGTTAGTGCAATGTTTACTCATCAAAGAAATTACTGGATAGATCACACACAAGAAATATTCCACTGAAATAGCCAATAGGACAAGGTAAGCCTAAAGAGGGAATGTAATTTTATCCCTTCCAATATTGTGTGTAGGGGGGAGGAAATCCCCCAAAAACATTGCTTCTCAAAATAGGAATCACCATCCTCTTGTATAAAAACTATTCAATCAAAATCTTTGGGGAATGTACATCACTCAGGATTTAGTCAACAGAAGAGAAACTGCACTAGGTATTTTATTTTATTTTTTATTTATTTTTATTTTTTTATTATGTTATGTTAATCACCATACATTACATCATTACTTTTTGATGTAGTGTTCCATGATTCATTATTTGCATATAACACCTAGTGCTCCATGCAGAACGTGCCCTCTTTAATACCCATCACCAGCCTAACCCATCCTCCCCCCACTCCCCTCTAGAACCCTCAGTTTGTTTTTCAGAGTCCATCGTCTCTCATGGTTCGTCTACCCCTCCGATTTCCCCCCTTTCATTCTTCCCCTTTTGCTATCTTCTTCTTCTTTTTTTAACATATAATGTATTATTTGTTTCAGAGGTACAGATCTGTGATTCAACAGTCTTGCACAATTCACAGCGCTCACCGTAGCACATACCCTCCCCAATCTCTATTACCCAGCCACCCCATCCCTCCCACCCCCCACCACTCCAGCAACCCTCAGTTTGTTTCCTGAGATTAAGAATTCCTCATATCAGTGAGGTCATATGATACATGTCTTTCTCTGATTGACTTATTTCGCTCGGCATAACACCCTCCTGTTCCAACCACGTCGTTGCAAATGGCAAAATCTCATTCTTTTTGATGGCTGCATAATATTCCATTATATATATATATATATATATATATATATATATATATATATATATATATATATATATACCACATCTTCTTTATCCATTCATCTGTTGATGGACATCTTGGCTCTTTCCACAGTTTGGCTATTGTGGACATTGCTGCTATAAACATTGGGGTGCATGTACCCCTTCGGATCCCTACATTTGTATCTTTGGGGTAAATACCCAGTTGCACTAGGTATTTTAAACAGAAAATATTTAATATAGGAAATCTGGTATGTTAAAAAATCATCAGAAATGTTAGAGGAATAAAACTCAGAGGACTTTTTCAGATATTGTCAGCCAGCCCTGGGAAGCCTTTGTACCCCTTCTATGCACTCCCCTGTATTGCAGAAGCTGGAAGCCTATGAATTACATTTCTCAGATTTCTTGGCCAGCAGGATTCTGAATATGGTTTAGGTCCTACTGATGATATACATTTGTATGACATTTTAAAATAGAATGGGGATAAAAGCCATTCTTTATATGGATTCCAAAAGATATAAAACATGAATTTTTGTGGTGACTTTAGCATTCTTCCACAAGTCTTATACCCAAAGGCTCTGGAGGACATATAGGATTAACAATAGTTTTCTGCAGTCCCCTGACCTCTGTGTGGTAGTTACAATTTCCTGTCTTTGGACTATAGCATTCAATAAATATTAAGTTTTTATTGTTATTCTAGTTACTTATCATACAGTGTTATATTAGTTTTAGATGTACAATATAGTGATTCAACACTTCCTGTGCTCATCACAACAAGTGTACTCCTTAATTCCCATCGCCTATTTAACCCATCTCCCCACCCACCTCCCCTTTGGTAATCATCAGTTTCTTCTGTATAGTTAAGAGTCTTTTTCTTGATTTGCCTCTCTCTCTCTTTCTTATTTTTTCCCTTTGCTTGTTTTGTTTTGTGTCTTAAATTCCACATATGAGTGAATTCATATGGTATTTGTCTTTCTCTGAAGGACTTATTTTGCTTAGCATTATACTCTCTAGCTCTATCCATGTCATTGCAAATGGCAAGATTTCATTATTTTTTTATGGCCAAGTATTCCATTTATATATGCTACATATTCTCTATCCATTCCTCCATCAGTGGACACTTGGGGGTCCTTCCATATTTGGATATTGTAAATAATGCTGCTATAAACATAAGGGTGCATGTATCCCTTTAAATTAGTATTCTTGTATTCTTTGGGTAAATACCCAGTAGTGCGATTGCTGGATCATAAGGTAGTTCTATTTTTAACTTTCTGGGGGAACCTTCATACTGTTTTCCACAGTGTCTGCACCAGTTTGCATTCTCCCCAACAGTGCACCAACAAATATTTATTAAATTATGGAATTAATTCTGCCCTCTTAAGCTCCATGGAAAATTATGTGCCTGCTGTTCAATCAAACAGTAAAAAGGGGAAGAGGATAATGCATGAAATAAAAGAAAGTAGTTAATTTTCTCTGCATTCCACAGCTCCATTTGGTGATGTGTCATAGCACAAAAAAATGCCACCAAATCTCAGTCACACATTATGATAATGAGCACATACTTTCCTTTCTTCCTTTTCCACTTATTATTGCCTCTATGACAGTAATGCTACTAAGTGAATGCCAAAGTAATTTCTTTCACAGGAGAGAGGAAGTGGGATGTGACAGAAAGTAACAATTGACAAAACCCTGCCATGGGCTAGACGTTTTCCATAATTTTTGTCTTCTCACAACAGTGATGTTATATTGGGCTCATTAATCCCATTTAAAGAATGTAAACTGAACCTTGTTGATGTCACTAACTATTCCCTGGATTTTAATTTAGTGATTGAAATAATCTGTTTACCTCACTGGGCTACAGGGAGGACACTGTATTGCCTCAACTAAGCTTTAATTACCAACTCGCCAAATCATAGAAAGAAAATGCAGGTAAGGGCATGTGTAAAAGGTTAAGGTGGAGGTCAGAGATACCAAAAAGAAATGAAGGAATATATCTGCATATTTGAGAAAGCAGTAAAAAAAAAAAAAAAAAAAAAAAAGGTATACCAGTGCTCCTTTCACTATTTTTACAGTGAAATATGATGTACTTTGTTTGGAATAATATGGGGAAATTAAAATTTTAATATCACCAAACACAATACACTTAAAGCCATCAGAAAATGAAAGAAATAATTAAAACATAATTTAGTGGCATGTAAGTAATATAACTGACATAAAAACGAATCTAAGTAGAACAGTGATGTTCAGTTTTATTAACAAATAAATCAAAGGTTAAAAACAATGGCAATCAAACATCCAAAGTTGTTCAACAACAATGAAGTTAAAGAAAAGCAAATAGATTGTGATATACAAATAAGAAATGCATAAAATAGTATATATAATGTTACTTAGTTTTATTTATTTTTTAAAGGATTTATTTATTTATTAGAGAGAAAGCACGAGTGACAGGAGGGGCAGAGGGAGAGGGAGAGAGAGAGAAAGAGAAGCAGACTCCCCATGTAGTCCGGAGCCTGATGCAGGGCTCAAGCTCATGACCCTGAGATCATGACCTGAGCCAAAAAAAGGGGAGTTGGATGCTTAACTGACTGAGCCACCCAGGTGCCCCTAATGTTACTTAGTTTTAAATAAACATATTTACATATGAATATATAGCATTTAAATTATATTCAAACACACATAAAATATATCTGGAGAATATATTAAAAAATACTAAGAGTAGAGAGCATATGGCAAATCAGGGTTATGATGAAAATATAAGATGATTTATATATTTCTCCATTATTTAAGCAGTAATAGTTATAGATAAAAGTATGATAGCATAGGATGTATCTGACTAGCAACTGATGTTTTGGAAGTATATTTTTATTGACATGAAAAGTTATCAATAAAAATATATTTTATTGACATGATATATATATATGTGTGTGAAAAGGAGATTATACAGAGATTCCTTACATACAGAGGGAGGAACATCAGAATAATGTAAGTCCTATCCACAGAGACCTGGCAAGCCAGAAAGGGCTGGCAAGACATATTCAGGGTAATAAACTAGAAGAACATGCAGCCAAGGATACTTTATCCGGCAAGGCTGTCATTTAGAATGGATGGAGAGATGCAGAGTTTCCAGGACTGACAGAAACTGGAAGAATATGTGACCACTAAGCTGGCCCTGCAAGAAATATGAAGGGGGGTTCTATAAAAGGAGAAAGACCCCAAGAGTGATATAGGACAGAAATTTACATAGACAATCTATAGAAACAAGGTCTTCACAGGCAACATGATGAAAATAAATTCATATCTTTCAATAATCACTCTCAACATGAATGGCTTAAGTGCTCCCATAAAACGGCACAGGGTTGCAGATTGGATAAAAAGACAGGACCCATCCATATGCTGTTTACAAGAGACTCATTTTGAACCTGAAGATACATCCAGACTGAGAGGGAAGGGATGGAGATCCATCTTCCACGCCAGCTGACTCAAAAGAAAGCTGGGGTAGCAATTCTTATATCACACAAATTAGATTTTAAGCTAAAGACTGTAGTTAGAGACAAAGAAGGACACTATATCATTCTTAAAGGGTCTATCCAACAAGAAGATCTAACAATTGTAAATATCTATGCCCCCAGCATAGGAGCAGCCATCTACATAAGCCAACTGTTAACCAAAATAAAGAGTCATATTGATAACAATACATTAATTGTAGGAGACCTCAATACTCCACTCTCAACAATAGACAGATCATCTAAGCAGAAAATCAACAAAGAAACAAGAGCTTTGAATGACACACTGGTCCAGATGGACCTCATAGATATATACAGAACATTCCACCCTAAAACAACAGAATACTCATTCTTCTCAAGCACACATGGAACTTTCTCCAGAATAGACCACATACTGGGTCACAAATCAGTTCTCAACTGATACCAAAAGACTGAAATTATTCCCTGCACATTCTCAGACCATAATGCTTTAAAACTGGAACTCAATCGCAAGAAAAAATTTGGCAGAAATTCAAACACTTGGAAGCTAAAAACCACTCTGCTAAAGAATGTTTGGGTCAACCAGGAAAGAAGAACTTAAACAATTGATGGAAACCAATGAGAATGAAAACACATCAGTCCAAAACCTATGGGATACTGTATAGGCAGTCCTAAGGGGGAAATACATAGCCATCCAAGCCTCACTCAAAAAAATAGAAAAATCCCGAATTCACCAACTAACTTTACACCTTAAAGGACTAGACAAAAAGCAAAAAATGATGCCTAAGGCATGCATTATAAGAGAAATAATTAAGATTAGAGCAGAGATCAATGAATTAGAAACCAGAAACATGGTAGATCAGATCAACAAAACTAGAAGCTGGTTATTTGAAAGAATTAATAAGATTGATAAACCACTGGCCAACTTATCCAAAAGAAAAGAGAAAGGACCCAAATTAATAAAATTATGAATGAAAGGGGAGAGATCACGACTAACACTTAGGAAATAGAAACAATTATTAGAAATTATTATCAACAACTATATGCCAATAAATTAAACAACCTGGAAGAAATGGATGCCTTCCGGGAAACCTATAAACTCCCAAGACTGAAACAGGAAGAAATTGACAACTTGAATAGGCTAATAACCGTAATGAGATTGAAGCAGTGATCAAAAACCTCCCAAAAAACAAGAGTCCAAGGCCTGATGGATTCCCTGGGGAATTCTACCAAACATTCAAAGAAGTAATAATACCTATTCTCCTGAAGCTGTTTCTTTCTTTCTTTCTTTTTTTTTTTTTTTAATGAGAGACAGAGAGCATGAGAGGGAAGAGGGTCAGAGGGAGAAGCAGACCCCCCGCTGAGCAGGGAGCCCCATGTGGGACTCGATCCCGGGACTCCAGGATCATGACCTGAGCCGAAGGCAGTTGTTTAACCAACTGAGCCACCCAGGTGCCCCCTGAAGCTGTTTCTTAAAAATAGAAAGAGAAGGAAAGTTTCCAGACTCATTCTATGAGGCCAGCATTACCTTAATCCCCAAACCAGGCAAAGACCCCATCAAAAAGGAGAATTTCAGACCGATATCCCTGATGAATATGGATTCCAAAATCCTCAACAAAATCCTAGCTAATAGGATCCAACAATACATTAAAAGGATCATCCACCACGACCAAGTGGGATTTATCCCCGGAATGTAAGGATGGTTCAACACTCGCAAATCAATCAATGTGATAGAACACATTAATAAGAGGAGAGAGAAGAACCATATGGTCCTCTCAATTGATGCAGAAAAAGCATTTGACAAAATACAACATCCTTTCTTGATTAAAACTCTTCGGAGTATAGGGATAGAAGGAACAATCCTCAAGTTCATAAAATCCATCTATTGAAAAACCCACAGCGAATATCATCCTCAATGGGGGAAAGCTGAGAGCCTTTCCCTTAAGATCAGGAATACGACAAGGATGCCCACTCTCACCACTGTTGTTCAACATAGTACTAGAAGTCCTGGCAATAGCAACCAGACAACAAAAAGAAATAAAACGTATTCAAATTGGCAAAGAAGAAGTCAAACTCTCTCTCTTCGCAGATGACATGATACTTTATGTGGAAAATCCAAAAGACTCCACCCCCAAATTACTAGAACTCATATAGCGATTCAGTAATGTGGCAGGATACAAAATCAATGCACAGAAATCAGTTGCTTTCTTATACACTAACAAGGCAAGTGTAGAAAGAGAAATCAGAGAAACGACTCCATTTACAATAGCACCAAAAACCATAAGATACCTCGGAATAAACCTAACCAAAGAGGTAAAGGATCTATACTCTAGGAACTACAGAACACTCATGAAAGAAATTGAAGATGACAAAAAAGATGGAAAAGCAGTCCATGCTCATGGATCCAAAGAACAAACACTGTTTAAATGTCTATGCTACCCAGAGGAATCTATACCTTCAATGCCATCCTGATCAAAGTTCCAATGACATTTTTCAAAGTGCTGAAACAAACAATCCTAAAATTTGTTTGGAATCAGAAAAGACTCCAAATCACCAAAGGAATGTTGAAAAAGAAAAACAAAGCTGGGGGCATCACGTTGCCAGGTTTCAAGCTATATTACAAAGCAGTGATCACCAAGACAGCATGGTACTGGCACAAAAACAGACACATAGACCAATGGAACAGAATGGAGAGCCCAGATATGAACCCTCCACTCTATGGTCAAATAATCTTTGACAAAGCAGGAAAAAATATGCAATGGAAAAAAGACAGTCTCTTCGATAAATGATGCTGGGAAAATTGGACAGCTATATACAGAAGAATGAAACTCGACCATTCTCTAACAACATACACAAAGATAAGCTCAAAATGGATGAAAGACCTCAATGTGAGACAGGAATCCATCAAAATCCCAGAGGAGAACATAGGCAGTAACCTCTTCAACATCGGCCACAGCAATGTCTTTCAACATACATTTCCAAAGGCTAGTGAAACAAAAGCAAAAATGAACTTTTGGGAATTCATCAAGATAAAAAGCTTCTGCACAGAAAGGAAACAGTCAACAAAACAAAGAAGCAACCCACAGAATGGGAGAAGATATTTGCAAATGACACTACAGACAAAGTGCTGATTTCCAAGATCTATAAAGAATTTCTCAAACTCAACACCCAAAAAACAAATAATCAAGTCAAAAAATGTGTTAGAAGACATGAACAGACACTTCTCCAAAGAAGACATACAAATGGCTAACAGACACATGAAAAAATGTTCATCATCATTAACCATCAGGGAAATTCAAATCAAAACCACACTGAGATACCACCTTATACCAGTTAGAATGGCAAAAATTGACAAGGCAAAAAAGAACAAATGTTGGAGAGGTTGTGGAGAAAGGGGAACCCTCTTACACTGTTGGTGGGAATGCAAGTTGGTACAGCCACTTTGGAAAACAGTGTGGAGGTGCCTCAAAAATTTAAAAATAGAGCTACCCTATGACCCAGCAATTGCACTCCTGGGTATTTACCCCAAAGACACAGACGTAGTGAAAAGAAGGGCCATATGCACCCCAATGTTCAGAGTAGCAGTGTCCACAATACCCAAACTGTGGAAAGAGCCGAGATGCCCTTCAACAGATGAATAGATAAAGAAGATGTGGTCCATATATACAATGGAAGATGACTCAGCCATCAGAAAGGATGAATACCCAACTTTTACATCAACATGGATGGGACTGGAGGAGATTATGCTAAGCGAAATAAGTCAAGCAGAGAAAGTCAATTATCATATGGTTTCACTTATTTGTGGAACATAAGGAATAGCATGGAGGACATTAGGAGAAGGAAGGGAAAAATGAAGGAGGGGGAAATCGGAGGGAGAGACAAACCATGAGAGACTATGTACTCTGAGAAACAAACTGAGGGTTTTACAGGGGAGGGGGGTGGGGGATCGATTAGCCTGGTGATGGTTATTAAGGAGGGCACGTACTGCATGGAGCACTGGGTGTTATATGAAAACAATGAATCGTGGATCACTACATCAAAAACTAATGATGTATTGTATGGTGACTAACATAACATAATAAAATTAAATAAATTAAAAAAATAACAAAGATAAGGGATCTAATCAATAGTAATACAATAATAGTAGGGGACATTAACACCCCACTTATGTTAATGGACAGATCATGCAAACAGAAAATCAACGAGGAAACAGTGGCTTTATACAGTACACTGGATAAGATGGATTTAACTGATATATTCAAAACATTCCATTCTAAAACAGCAGAATACACATTATTATCTTGTGCACATGGGACATACTCCAGAGTAGTTCACACATGAGGCCAGAAAACAAACCTCAACAAATTAAAAAAGAATGAATACATACCAATACCATGCATCTTTTGTGACTACAATGCTATGAAACTAGAAATCAACCACAAGAAAAAATCTGGAAAGGCCACAAATACATGGGGGTTAAAACACATGCTACTAAACAATGAATGGGTCAACCAAGAAATCAAAGAAGAAATCAAAAGGTACACAAAAACAACCAAAAATGAAAACACAACAGTCCAAAACCTTTGGGATGAGGCAAAAGTGGTTTTAAGAGGGAAGTTTATAGCAGTACAGGCCTACTTCAAAAAGCAAGAAAAATTTCAAGTAAATTACATAAACATATACCTAAAGGAGCTAGGAAAAGAACAAAAAAACCAAAACAAGCAGAAGGAAGGAAATAATAAAGATTAGAGCAGAAATAAATGATATAGAAACTAAAAAACCAGTAGAACAGATCAATGAAACCAGGAGTGGTTTCTTTGAAAAGATCAACAAAATTGATAAAACTCTAACCAGAGTCCTCAAAAAAAGAGAAAGGACTCAAATAATAAAATCACAAATGAAAGAGGAGAAATAGTAATCATCACCACAGAAATATGAAAAACTATATGCCAACAAATTAGACAACCTAGAAGAAATGGATAAATTTCTAGAAACATATAACCTACCAAAACTGAAGCAGTAAGAAATAGAAAATTTGAACAGATTCATTATCAGCAGAGAGATTGAATCAGTAATCAAAAAAATCCCAATAAGCAAAGGTCCAAGACCAGTCAGCTTCACAGGGGAATTCTACCAAACACTTAAAGGAGAGTTAATAGTTAATCTTCTCAAACTATTCCAAAAAATTGAAGAATAAGGAAAACTTTCAAATTCCTTCTATGAGGCTGGTGTTAACCTGATACCAAAAGCAGATAAAGATGCCACAACAAAAGAGAACTACAGGCCAGTATCTCTGATGAACATAGATGCAAAAATTCTCAACAGAATATTAGCAAACTGAATCGAACATTACATTTAAAAAAACATTCACCATGCTCAAGTAGGATTTACTCCCAGTATGCAAGGGTGGTTCAGTATTCACAAATCAATCAACGTGATACATCACATCAATAAGAGAAATGACAAAAAACATACGATCATTTCAATAGATGCAGAAAAAGTATTGGAAAAAGTACAGCATCCATTCATGATAAAAACCCTCAAGAAAGTAGGTTTAGAGGGAACATACCTCAACATAATAAAGGCCATATATGAAAAACCCACAGTGAGTGTCATATTCAATGAGGAAAAACAGAGCTTTCCATCCAAGGTCAGAACAAGACAAGGATGTCTACTCTCACCTCTTTTATTCAACATAGTACCAGAAGTCCTACCTACAGCAAGCAGACAACAAAAAGGAATAAAAGTCATCCCCAATGATAAGGAAGAAGTCAAACTCTCACTATTTTCAGATGACATGATACTATATATAGAAAACCTGAGAGATTCCACCAAAAAACTACCAGAACTGATAAATGAATTCAGCAGAGTCATAGGACACAAAATAAATGTGCAGAAATCTGTTGCATTTCTATACATTAAAAATGAAGCAGTAGAAAGAGAAATTAAGAAAACAATCCTATTTGTAATTGCATCAAAAATAATAAGGTACCTAGGAATAAACTTAACCAAAGACCTGTACTGTGAAAAGTATAGAATGCTTATGAAAGATTGAAAATGACACAAAGAAATGGAAAGACAACCATGCTCATGGATTGGAAGAACAAATATTGTTAAAATATCTATACCACCCAAAGCAATCTCCACATTCAATGTAATCCCTATCAAAATACCAACAGCATTTTTCACACGTATAAAGCAAACAATTCTCAAATTTGTATGGGAGCACAAAAGACTGAATACCCAATGCAATGTTGAAAAAGGAAAACATCTATTGAGAGGATCATATGATTCTTGTTCTTTCTTTTGTTAATGCATTGTATCACGTTGATTGATTTGCGGATGTTGAACCAACCTTGCAGCCCAGGGATAAATCCCACCTGGTCATGGTGAATAATCCTTTTAATGTTCTGTTGGATCCTATTGGCTAGTATTTTGGTGAGAATTTTTGTATCCATGATCCTCTCAATAGATGCAGAAAAAGCTTTTGACAAAGTACAGCATCCTTTCTTGATCAAAACTCTTCAGAGTATAGGCATAGAGGGTACATACCTCAATATCATAAAAGCCATCTATGAAAAACCTACAGCAAGTATCATTCTCAATTGGGAAAAACTGAGAACTTTCCCCCTAAGGTCAGGAATGCGGCAGGGATGTCCACTATCATCGCTGATATTCAACATAGTATTAGAAGTCCTAGCCACAGCAATCAGACAACAAAAAGAAATCAAAGGCATCCAAATCGGCAAAGAAGAAGTCAAACTCTCACTGTTTACAGATGATATGATACTTTATGTGGAAAACCCAAAAGACTCCACCCCAAAACTGCTAGAACTCATACAGGAATTCAGTCAAGTGGCAGGATATAAAATCAATGCACAGAAATCAGTGGCATTCCTATACACCAACAAGACAGAAGAAAGAGAAATTAAGGAGTCGATCCCATTGACAATTGCACCCAAAACCATAAGATACCTAGGAATAAATCTAACCAAAGAGGCAAAGAATCTGTACTCAGAAAACTATAAAATACTCATGAAAGAAATGGAGGAAGACACAAAGAAATGGAAAAACGTTCCATGCTCATGGATTGGAAGAACAAATATTGTGAAGATGTCTATGCTACCTAGAGCAATCAACACATTCAATGCAATCCACATCAAAATACCATCCACTTTTTTCGAAGAATTGGAACAAATAATCCTAAAATTTGTATGGAACCAGAAAAGACCCTGAATAGCCAGAGGAATGTTGAAAAAGAAAAGCAAAGCTGGCAGCATCACAATTCCGGACTTCCAGCTCTATTACAAAGCTGTCATCATCAAGACAGCATGGTACTGGCACAAAAACAGACACATAGATCAATGGAACAGAATAGAGAGCCCAGAAATGGACCCTCAACTCTATGGTTAACTCATCTTTGACAAAGCAGGAAAGAATGTCCAATGGAAAAAAGACAGTCTCTTCAACAAATGGTGTTGGGAAAATTGGACAGCCACATGCAGAA
>NC_058419.1:45674431-45688667 GCF_002201575.2 Neomonachus schauinslandi | reverse complement strand
TCCAAAATCTATAAAGAACTTCTTAAACTCAACACCCAAAGAACAAAGAATCCAATCAAGAAATGGGCAGAAGACATGAACAGACATTTTTCCAAAGAAGACATCCAAATGGCCAACAGACACATGAAAAAGTGCTCAACATCGCTCAGCATGAGGGAAATCCAAATCAAACCCTCAATGAGATACCACCTCACACCAGTTAGAATGGCTAAAATTAACAAGTCAGGAAATGACAGATGTTGGCAGGTACGTGGAGAAAGGGGAACCCTCCTACACTGTGGGTGGGAATGCAAGCTGGTGCAGCCACTCTGGAAAACAGTATGGAGGTTCCTCAAAAAGTTGAAAATAGAGCTACCCTATGATCCAGCAATTGCACTACTGGGTATTTACCCCAAAGATACAAATGTGGGGATCCGAAGGGGTATGTGCACCCCGATGTTTATAGCAGCAATGTCCACAATAGCCAAACTGTGGAAAGAGCCAAGATGTCCATTGACAGATGAATGGATAAAGAAGATGTGATATATATATATATATATATATACACAATGGAATATTATGCAGCCATCAAAAGGAATGAGATCTTGCCATTTGCAACGACGTGGATGCAACTGGAGGGTATTATGCTGAGCGAAATAAGTCAAACAGAGAAAGACATGTATCATATGACCTCACTGATATGAAGAATTCTTAATCTCAGGAAACAAACTGAGGGTTGCTGGAGTGGGGCGTGAGGTGGGAGGGATGGGGTGACTGGGTGATAGACACTGGGGAGGGTATGTGCTCTGGTAAGCACTGTGAATTGTGCAAGACTGTTGAATCTCAGATCTGTACCTCTGAAACAAATAATGCAATATATGTTAAGAAAAAAAAAAAAGAAGAAGAAGATAGCAGGAGGGGAAGAATGAAGGGGGGGAAATCAGAGGGGGAGATGAACCATGAGAGACTATGGGCTCTGAGAAACAAACTGAGGGTTTTGGGTGGGGGATGGGTTAGCCTGGTGATGGTTATTAAAGAGGGCACGTTCTGCATTGAGCACTGGGTGTTATACGCAAACAATGAATCATGGAACACTACATCTAAAACTAATGATGTAATGTATGGTGATTAACATAACAATAAAACAAAAAAAAACCCATTTAAATGCAAAAGTAAATAAAATGAAGCCTGGGAGTAAAAAAAAAAAAAAAAAAAAAACAAAGTTGGAGTTATCACAACTCCAGACTTCAAGTTTTATTACAAAGTTATAGTAATCAAAACAGTGAAGTACTGGCATAAAAATAGACACACAGATCAATGGAACAGAATAGAAAACTCAAAAATAAACTCACAATTACATGGCCAATTAATCTTTGGCAAAGCAGGAAAGAACATCCAATGGGAAAAAGACAGCCTCTTTAACAAATGGTGTTGGGGAAACTGGTCAGCTACATGCAAAAGAATGAAAAAAAATCAGTTTCTTATACCATCCACAAAAATAAATTCAAAATGGAAGAAAAACCTAAATGTGAGACCTGAAATCATAAAAATCCTAGAAGAGAGCACAGGCAGTAATGTCTCTTATATTGTCTGTAGCATCATTTTTCTACATATATCTCTTGAGGCAAGGGAAATAAAAGCAAAAATAAACTATTGAGACTACATCAAAATAAAAAGCTCTGCACATCAAAGGAAACAATCAACAAAACTAAAAGGCAACCTACAGAATGGGTGAAGATATTTGCAATGACATATCCAATAAAGGGTTAGTATTCAAAATATAAAAAAAATGTATACAACTCAACACCCAAAAAACAATCCAGTTAAAAATGGGCAGAAGGCTTGAATGGACATTTCTCAAAAGAAGACATCCAGATGTTCAACAGATACATTAAAGGTGGTCAACAACCCTCAGCATCAGGGAAATGCAAACCAAAGCTACGAGATACTGCCTAAGAATGGCTAAAATCAAAAACACAAGAAACAACAAGTGTTGTCAAGGATACGGAGGAAAAGAAACCCTCATGCACTGTTGGTGGGAATGCAAACTGGTGCAGCCACTGTGGAAAACAGTATAGGGGTTTCTCAAAATTTAAAAATAGAACTACCCTATGATCCAGCAATTGCACTAGTAGATATTTATGCAAAGAATACAAAAATAGTAATTCAAGGGGATACATGAATCCAGATGTTTATAGCAGCATTATCTATAACAGCCAAATTATGGAAACAGCCCATGTGTCTATTGATAGATGAATAGATAAAGAAAAGGCAATAGACAGATCTATATCTATCTATCTATCTGTCTATCTATCTACCTATTATCTATCTATAATCTATATCTATACCTATCTATATCTCTATATCTATATATCATCTATGTCTATATAATGGAAAATTTTTCAGCCATAAAAAGAATGAAATCTAGCCATTTGCAACAACATACATGGAGCTAGAGAGTATAATGCTAAGTGAAATAAGTCGGTCACAGAAAAACAAATACCACAAAATTTTGTTCATATGTGGAATTTAAGACACATAACAAATGAGCAAAGGGAAAAAAAGAGAGAGAGAAAGACAAACCCAGAAATGTACTCTTGACTATAGAAAACAAACTGATGTTTACCAGAGGGGAAGTGCATGGAGGGATGGGTTAAATAGGTGATGGGGATTAAGGAGTGCACTTGTTGTGATGAGCACTGGGTCATGCATTGAATTGTTGAATCATTGTATTGTACACCTGAAACTAATATACTGTTTGTTAGCTATATTGGCATTAAAATTAAAAGAAATAAACATTTTTGTAAAAAATAAAATAAAAAACTCCATTCTAGAATGTTTGGATGTGGGTCTGAATATTTTTGTAGGGCCTTGTATTCCAAAATTACTCAAAAGCACCACAGGACATTTAGTTCATTATAAAATAAGAGTTGGCACTTACTGGGCACTGAACATGGTGAGAGAGGATGTGGTCTACCTCATATGCTACAAAGACTGATGGGTCAGATTATGGGACACATGCCTGCTGACTCTCACTTTAGCACTTAATCCAACAGACCTACTCCCCTGAATATATTGTCTTGTCAGCATAAAGGGACAACACAGATATCAGGTACACAGAAAGAAGAATGTTGCAATTCTATAGCAAGTTTATATATTAATGGTTCTTAGTCTTTTTCCAAAGGGACCTTTGGACATGTCCTTAGCTAATTGTACACTGGGAGCATTTTTTGTTTTTGGACATAGGACTCTTGTTGACATTGATGCCTGAAGACCTGAAACATATTCATGATCTTCTGTTGGAGAGGGAGCATATGAATTAGCCCAGGCTGACTCACTGTGATTCTAATGAGTTTGTCCATGTCTGGCTGATTGTTGTTCTAATGAGTCCATGAAATCATCTGCTTGTCATCTCCCTGATCCACAAATATATAATTAGAATGGATATACATGATAGGCGGCAGAACCTCCACATTGGTTCCTTAGCCTGTGAGGAAAACATTATTATTCTGGGGAAATCCAAGTGGAATCCTCTGAAGCTCTACACTTTAGTCAAGACACTAAAAAAAAAGAAAGAATATGAAATCCTATGGGGATTGGTAGAAATTTGTTGCCACCCTTAAAGATTTAACGGATGCAGGACTTAAATAATGATGCCCATCATTTTCCCATTTAATTCATCAGTCTGGACCAGAGGGATTATGAAAGAAGAGAGTAAATTATCACAAACTCAAACAAGTATTAGCTCCAATTGCATCTGCTGTGTTGAAAGTGATATCTTTGCTAGAGCAAATTAACATGGCTTCAAGTACATGCTATGTGGCCACTAATCTAACAAATATGTTCTTTTCCATCCTAACATGAAGAATGTCCAGGTGCAGTTTACATTCCCATGATTTAAACAACATATTAATTTGTGGCTTTGTCCCAGAGATATGTTAATACTCAAATTCTGTTACAATATAGTCTCAAGAGATGTGGAACATGTGGACATTCTGCAGAACATCCTTTTGGTTTGCTATATAGATGGCATCATGTTAATTGGATCAGATGAGAAAGAACTCAAAGTACATTCAAGTCTTTAGTAAAACATATATGCTCCAGAGAGTGGGAGATAAAACCATTACAAATTCATATCAGTGAAATTTTTAGGGGTCTAGTGGCTTGGGCATAGTGAGACAACCTTATGAAAACACAGGACACATTACAGCATTTTCATCCTTCCATCAGGTGGGGTAGATGACAAATCTGACAGACTGTGGAGGCAGCATATTCCAAATTGGGAATACTGGGAATACTTGGGAATACTGTTTTGACCCATTTACCAAGTGGTATGCAAAGGTAACAACTTTGAGTGTGGCCTGAGTAGGAAAATGCCCTGCAGCAGGTCCAGTGGGATATAAGCAGCCCTCTGCTTGGGCCATATGACCTAACAGATCTTATGGTATCAGAGGTACATGTAGAAGAATAGATTAAATGTAGACTTAATAGCAAGCATCAATAGGAGATTTACAACATACTCTCTGATATTCTGGAAGAAGGCCATACCACTTAAAATGAAGAATTAGACACCATTCAAAAAAGAGCCCCTGGCATGTTATTGGGCCTTGACAGAGACAGAGAACCTGATCCTTCAACACCAAGCGAACATATAGCCAGAGTTTCCCATCATGAGCTGGATACTGTCAGACCCACAAAATCATGAGTTTGATTGGACCCAGCAACAATTCATTGTAAATTAGAAGAACATAATAAAAATAAATAACTAAATAACTAAATAAATAAGAAGCAACATGGCTGAGTTTTGGCATGGGCGTGTCCAGAAAGCACAATTAAACTATTGGAGTGGGTAGCCCAATTATCAAAACTTTTAGGGGCGCCTGGGTGGCTCAGTTGGTTAAGCATCTGCCATCAGCTTAGGTCATGATCCCAGGGTCCTGGGATCAAGTTCCACATCGGGCTCCTTGCTCAGTGGGAAGCCTGCTTCTCCCTCTGCCTGCAGCTCCCCCTGCTTGTACACTCACATGCTCTCTCTTTCTTTCTTCCTCTCTCTCTCTCTGACAAATAAATAAAATCCTTAAAAAAGAAAAAAAAATCTTTTACATCACAGCTTCAGGTCTCAACTCACATTTATGGCCATGAGAGATCCCTTATGAGCAGCTGATTGAGAAAGAAATGGCCTGAGCCTCATTCGTGGATGGGTTGGCCCAGTATGTGGGTGCAAGTTGAAAATGGAATGCTGCTGCAATAAGCTTCATTCAGAGGTAGCCCTGAAAGATATCCATTTTTTTTTCTTAATCTCCACTTACTCACCCATCCCCTGAGGTCATTCTTTTTCTTTAACATAAGGATCGGTGCCTGGGTGGCTCAGTCGTTAAGCGTCTGCCTTTGGCTCAGGTTATGATCCCAGGGTCCTGGGATCCAGCCCACATCGGGCTCTCTGCTCAGTGGCAAGTCTGCTTCTCCCTCTCCTACTACCCTTGCTTGTGTTCCCTCTCTCGCTGTGTCTCTCTCTGCCAAATAAATAAATAAAATCTTTAACATAAGCATCTATTGCTATATTTTTTTAAGTTTTATTATTGCATTATAGTTGACATACAGTGTTAGCTTTAGGTGTACAAGATTAGTGATTGAACAGTTCATTACTCATTGTTCACCATGATAAATGTAGTTAACATCTGTCACTATAAACAATATTAAAATATCATGAACTGTATTCTTTGTGCTATAATTTTCATCCTTGATACTTACTTATTTTATAACTGGAAGTTTTTACCTCTTAATCCTATTCCTTTAGTTTTCCCATCCTTCTAATCCTTTGCCCTCCAACTACCACCAGTTTCTTGTCTGTATTTATGAGTCTGTTTCTGTTTTCCTTCTTTCCCCCCCCACCCCTTTACTGCTTTAGCTGCATGCCACATGTTTGGTATGTTTTATTTTTATTTTAATTCCATCCTAAAATCTTTATAGTTTCACTTTTTTATTTCTTCTTCAGTCTATGGGTTATTTTTAAATTTGTTACTGAGTTTCCAAATATTTGGAGAGTTTTCAGTTATCTTTTTGTTATTGATTTCTAATTTAATTACACTGTGGTCAGAGAAAGGTCTTTGTATGATTTAAATCTGTTTAAATGAATTGCGACTTGTTAAGTTGTTCAGAATTCATTCATTTATCATGGCCTCTAATGCTACCATGCTGACATGAGAGACCTAAGTCTTTTGTCTATATTATTCCGATAGCTTTATATAATTTACCTACTTTTATACTTGCCTTCTTTCAGTGTAGTCTCAACAAAGAGCCAGAAGGATGCTTTTTTTAAAAAAAAATCTATTTTAATTTGTTATTTAACATATACTGTTATATTAGTTTCAGGTGTACAATACAGTGATTCAGCACTTCTATACAACACCCAGTGCTCATCTGGACAAGTGCACTCCTTAATCCCCATCACCTACTTAACCCATCCCCCTCTCTCCTCTCCTCTGGTAATCATCAGATTGTTCTCTATAATTAAGAGTCTCTTTCTTGGTTTGTCTCTCATTTTTTCCCTTTGCTTGTTTGTTTTGTTTCCTAAATTCCACATATGAGTGAAATCATATGGTATTTGTCTTTCTCTGACTTATTTCACTTAGCATTATGCTCTCTAGCTCCATCCATGTTTCAAAGGGCAAGATTTCCTTCTTTTTTATGGCTGAATAATATTCCATTGAATATATAAACCACATCTTTACCCATTCATCAATCAGTGGACACTTGGGCTGTTTCCATAATTTGGCTATTGTAAGTAATGCTGCTATAAACATCAGGGCTCACGAGTCCATCTTGCACTCTTTGGGTAACTACCCAGTAGTGCAATTACTAGATCATAAGGTGGTTCTATTTTTAACTTTTTGAGGAACCTCCATACTGTTTTCCAGAGTGGCTGCACCAGTTCACATTTCCACCAACAGTGCACGAGTGTTCCTTTTTCTCCACATTCTCACCAACACCTGTTGTTTCTTCTGTTGTTAATTTCAGCCATTATGACAGGTGTAATATCTCATTGTAGTTTTGATTTGCATTTCCCTGATGATAAGTGATGGTGAGCATCTTTTTATGTGTCTGTTGGCCACCTGTATGTCTTGTTTGGAGAAATGTCTGTCCATGGCTGAAAGACACCCATTTTGAGGGTAAAGCTTCCCAGTGTGCATAGCATCTGTTCATTCACCTTGGTTCAAAGAAAACTGGCCCAAGGTGAGGATATATATGAATTCACAGGCAGTGGAAAATGGCTTGTCAGTTTGTTCAGGGTCCTGAAAGGTGAAAGATGAGAAAATCCAGTACAAAAATGTCTGTGAGGAGGCATGTGGATGGACTCTTGGGAGTAGGCAAAAAGTGAACACCTTCGTATGCATGTTAACGCCCACTAGAGAGCATGGAAAAAGGTACTAAACAATCAGGTAGACAGAACAATCCAGCCAATTGACCTCAATCAGTTCCCATTATTATAGTGCCAGCAAAATGGTCACTTGAGGGAGTAACCATTAATGGAAAGGATGTAGGTTATGCATGGGCCCAATAGGATGGGTCTCCTGAATTTATTTCTCTGTCTAGCAGTACCACTATTATGCTCTGTCCCTCTGTACCATCTTTTCATTTTGGGGCTCATTGGGAAATTTTCTCTTAAATCATACTATACAATAAAATCAAGAGTTAAGAAAATACATGAACATAAAGGAAAATGATAAAGCTATTATTTTTTTCTTCATCCTATAACCACTGAATCTTGAAAACAATGTGATATGTATGTCCATCTGTCTGTCTCTCTCTCCACACACACATACAGGGGGAGAGAGAGAGAGAGAGAAATTGATTCCTTGAATTGATTCCTTGAAAGATGAGATACCACTTAGCAAGGAATAAAGCCAGTAGTTTGGTTGCTGGAGAGGCCACTGTAGTAAATTCAGGAGACCTCTCTGGGTCCTGGTACCAGATTTAACACAGTAATTCTATAATAACCTTGCATAAATCCCTTCACCTCTCTTCTTTACCTCACCTATCAGCTTGAATTTCACCTGCCATGCTTCTCAAACATCCAGGAAAATGCAGGAGAAGAATGTGAAGGTTAGATGAATTATTTTAATTAATTGCCTTCTGGCTCATGATATTAAAGCATGGTGGCATCAAAAGACAGATGGGGGTCAATTACTAACAAGAGCAGAGGCCTTGAGTTCAGTAGCCCTGGGTAGGAGGTTCCAGCTTTATGAAAAAGATGTGAAAGTGCTTTAACGTATCCTGAATTAAAGTTATTATTTATCATTTTGCTACAAAAATGGAATCCAGTTTAGCATTGTATCCAGTGAGAGTCCACACAATTCCCCATTGAACAACATGTGTCCATTGCCTTAAGAGCTGCCAGCTTCCCTCCTAGATTATATATGATGTCTTCCTTCTTTCAACTGAGGCCTGTTTCTCCATTCCAGTAGCAATGAAGTAATGAGATATGTTTCTGTCCTTCCTCACCAGCCCTAGAATTTAAAATGCAAACCAGGACTGCTCTTCCATATAGGCTCCATTCCCATGAGAACATATACCTATGCAATGAAGTTGTCGTTGATCAAGACACTGATCCCAAGACAAGCAGTGTGTGATCCACCTAAGAGCACCAGGATCATAAAAACATAGCCAATACACTCAACCTTTTTTTTCCAACTGTTTTTTCAACACATATTCAAACTATATTTCTCATTTGTGGAACCCATATAATTTATAAAACACTGTGCCTCCATAGATCTTCCTCTATTAATATATTGCCATAGTAGACATTTAAGTTTATAGGACATAGAACTTATGGAGTCAATTTTCATATTTTTATTGATCTTACTTCAGGGGTTCTTTTCAAAAACAGCTCCGATGTTAAAGGCAATAACATTGACTATAACGTCATTAGGACCTGGGTTACAATATCAATCTTTTCATTCAGTGACTCTGTTACCCAAGACCTCATTTAGTAAATGCAGTTGCTAATACTCTACATCACAGGTATGTTGTATGGGATAACTGGGGTAATTTATGTCGAGGAGCAAGCACAGTGCCTGGCACACAGAAGACATGCAGAATTCCCTGGGTTTTTCAGAGTACGAGGACCATGTAAACTTTCTTCAATCCTTGAAAACCCCAGTGGGCACTTAAAGATAAACAACAACAACAATTTAAAAATAATATGACTTGTTGGTACTTATTGTGAAAAGTTGGTAGGATAAAAGGAACCAAAAGAAAGCATGGTGATTTTAAACCATGTCCACAAACTTTTTGACACTCCCATCAAGAGGTAGGGTATATGATCTTTCCCCTTGAACCCGGGCATGCTTATGACCTATCTTTAACCATTAGAATATGTCAAAGTGATGCTTTGGCAGTTTCTGGGCATAAGCATTGAGAAACTGCAGCTTCTATTTCCTTTCTCTTGTGTTACTTGCACTTGGAACCTAATCACCATGTTGTGAGGAAGCCCAGGCCAGTGGAGATATCACATGCAGATGTCTGGTTAGCAGTTTCTGCTGAGGACCCAGCCCACAACTAGCATCAACTAGATAACTTCATATGATATCAACCCTAGCCATGAAGTCACCCTGAACCTCTGAGTTTTTCCAGCTGAGGCCTTAGATATTATGGAACAAAGAAAATCTGTCTCTGCTCTTCCCTGTCCAAATTCCTGACCCACAGTGTTGGTGAGAAGAACAATTGTTAATTGCCACTAAGTTCTATGATGGTTTGTTACACAACAATACATAACTGGAATGGTAAGTATCAAAGTAACCTTTTTATGTTGAGGGAGAAGGCAGGGTGAGGCCAGTTTCTGAAAGGGCCCAATGTGACAAACCTTCTTAGGTTTTCTCATTTTCTCCTCCCAAAGATCATATAAGGAAGGTTTCTTTGCTCCCATTTTGAAGATGGGCAATCCTTGAGTCACAGGAGGTAACTTACATTTCCTGGGATAGATACACACACACACACACACACACACACTAATCCAGAGATGATACATCTAAATATTGGTATTGATTTATCTTGTGATATGGCAAAGTGACAGGCAGCAAAATTAAAAATTTCCCTTATACAGAGAAATATATCTGCCCTAAATATATTTTTTGCCCTAAATTTGTTAATTTGGTCATCAGGAGAAGAAACTGATACAAAATTTTAAAACATAAGATAAATGGGGTTTTTAGAGGCATCTGGGTGGCTCATTCGGTTGAGTGTCTGGCTCTTGGGTTTGGCTCAGGTCATGATCTCAGGGTCGTGGCATTGAGCCCTAAGTCAGGCTCCAGCTCAGCACAGAGTCTGCTTGACTTTCTCCCTCCTCTGCTGCCCCTCCCCCTGTGTGCTCTCTCTCTCTCTCAAATAAATAAATAAATACATAAATAAAATCTTAAAAAAATAAATGGGGTTTTTAATTAAAATGTAAAAATGATTTCGTGTAAATGTTTTCCTTTACATTCAAAGATGTTAAATATATATTATTAACAAAAAAGTGAGGTTATAAGCACCTTTTACAAAAGGACTGCGTTTTTGGTTCAATCATATATCATAGTATATTTATGGTGTTTATATACAATGTATATATTTTTCAGTAATATAATATACAATGCCATATATTTTCTTAGTATGTCTCTAGCTCCTGAACACTTCTGATCTCTCTCTTTTTCTCTCTCATTTTCTCTATCTCTCTTTCACACCCCCCATACCTTTCTTAGCTGAGAAAGGGACTGAAGGATACTTTTTGTCATGTGATTTGGTGTTTGAGTGCTCTGCCTGATTATTCTATACCACATAAAATCCCCTCATGTCCTCTCAACTCCCTGTTACCTGCTATGTGATGTCCAGGTTGCAATTTTAGATTTCTTCACCAGATGGCACTGAACTATGACTAAAAACAGTATCTGTTACAATCTATTTTAAGTATAGATTGTGAAAAGGTATAGAAAAAACATAATAATAGCCATATTCAGCGATAACATTTTTCCTCTCAAATTATTATTATGAATACAAATAATACACTTTCACATTTACTGAGTGGCTACATTATCACATGGTCCTGATATGGCTGGTGGATGTCAAAGGCCTGCAGTCAGAGCAAAGAAACTACAGAGTGTAGGGATTTAGGGACCCTAGGACAGTGGCCTGGATGCAGACTAAGCAGTGGAGGCCAGAATGTCAGCTACTTACAAACAGAGCTGACCAGTTTTACTTAAGCCACCAAGGAACTTCCCAGACCACCCATTTCCCAGCCAAGGATCTATATGGGTCTGTTCATATAACAGTGCCAGAGGGAGGGTATTGGATTGGACAAAATGCATTAAAATTCCCCAGTTTCCAACCACTAATCTTTATTCTCCTTTTGTTGGCTGGGAGGAAAACAAGTAACAATGTATTCATTTAACATATGCTGATAATTTGTTAAATGCCAAGAACAACACTGCTTAAGTTATGTGCATTCTTTCTTTTACTCATCACTACACTTATATGGTGTGTACTTTCATTTCTATTTCACAGATGAGAAAAGTGCTCATGGAAAATACAGACTCTGGTCAATTCTCATGGAATTGGCAAGAAGTTTGAGGTCAGGTTTTTATTAAGTATTTCTATATACAAGATCTCTTTTTGAGCTTGGTATTTTGTTCCTTAACCTTTCATCATCCCCTTTCTAGCCACAAACAGGCACTTCTCACTTATAGGTCTAGATGTACAATACCCAAATGTAACATCACCTTCAACTTAATGACATCTCCCCATTCTACTATCCCTTTTCTATCTTAGCATAAAGCATGCTAGATTGGTATCTAGCAAACAACGGAAAGAGGTCCCATGAAGGGCAAATAATAGAATGTAGTTCACTGAAAATTGAGAACCTGCCCCTATCCCCAATATTTATTCTATATGCCACAAGAAAGCTTTCCGCCAAAGTTTGCTGTCCTTCCCCCAATGTCATAGTTTTAAAGTTTGGTTAACTGAAGGTTCCTCTTTGTAGGAAGTAGAGGTCTTTACACCTGATACCATACTGACAGCTGTATGGATCTTCCACTGAAGAAGAAAAGATCTTAAATTAGTTCTCAGAGTCAGCATTATTAAATAACATACCATCTCTGGATCCACCTCATTACAATGATATCAAATGAGGAGGCACTATAGGATCCAAGATGACAATGCATGTGACTCCCATAATAATAAACAGGCACCCCTAGCACACCAGAGACTATATGCCAAATGCGCCAAATGTGAGCATTCTGGTTCCGCTTGTCTTTGCTGTACCTTATTTAACTTGTGGCTTGGATCTGGGATTCTACCACTTCAACTCAAAGCCACAATACTTGGTCTCTTTTTTATCCTACTTGTTTGGAGTGTTCAAGTAGTTCACAGTTTCTCCATAAAAAAAAAAAAAAAATTACTCCATAACTCCTGGGGTGCAAAAGGCAAATACTCAGCCACTTTTGTAACAATTTTTCAAATGTAGAACTTTGTCTCAAGGTCTTGAATCTAGCTCCGGATTCATGTGAAGAGTTCCCAGCCCCTACCACAGTAGAGTCCTTGTAAGTATCATCCACAAGCTGATAACAGACAATGACATAGACAAGTACTGTCATCTCAAGAGTAACAGCCTTAGCCCAGCAGTCCAACACTTTAAAGATGATGACCTTTACCTAGTAGATAAACATATCTCAAATAATGATCTCAGCACAACTTGGCAGTTCAAACCTTGACACTGATGCCCTAAGATGTCCTGCCCCTACAATCCGGTGCCAAAACCCACCAAATAAAGATTCTAACCTCTTCTCTGTTCCCAAACTTAACCTTGGCTCTTTCTTTTTTTTTTTTAATTTTATTATGTTATGTTAGTCACCATACAATACATCATTGGTTTTTGATGTGGTGATCCATGATCCATTGTTTTCGTATATCACCCAGTGCTCCATGCAGTACGTGCCCTCCTTAATACCCACCACCGGGCTAACCAATCCCCCCTCCCCCCTCCCCTCTAAAACCCTGTTTGTTTCTCAGAGTCCATAGTCTCTCGTGGTTCATCTCTCCCTCCAATTCCCCCCCCCCCCCATTTTACCTTGGCTCTTTCACCTCGCTTATATGTCTACCTGGATGCCCTATAATTTTCCCAACTGCCCTCTTTTCTCTCTCCTGCTGCTTTATCCCTCAATTTCTATCAATTCAGGCCTCTGTTCCCTACCTACCTAATGCTAATGCCACCATGGTTATTGTCGACTGCTTAACTGAAGATCCCACCCATCTTGTTTATCTACATCTCTGTGATTTCAGATTCTCTCTTACACAATATAAGGACATCTTGCAGGGAACTAAAGCTTATTGGCAGTCTCCATTATCTATCCCTGATGCATCAAGGAATTCCAGGTAGATTATTTAGATTTGTTCTTGACCCACTCTTTCCCATCATGCATGCCCTCTTGGTGCAAGTTAGCAGCCTATCAGTTAACTGATTTACTCCAACTGATGCCCCACACCATTTAATTTCCCCTCTTGGGTACATGAGGGGAAATTTACCTTTCACAAAAGTCCAAGACTCCACCCCCTACTATGCTTAATAATTGGGACCTAGCCATGAAACCATCCCTATAACTGCCCCCATATCACTTCCCATTGTGACTGCCATGACTGCAGTAACTATGATTTTCCCTTGTCCAACAACCCGCATGTCACTGTCCACTATTCCCCAGTTATCATCTCTACTTTCTATGTTTTTAGATCTGCTGGACAATATCTATGTAATAGCATGTCACCTAAGAGCTAAACCTCTAGCAATGCTGGGCCTGCTACCTAGTGCTCCAGCCTGGACAACTACTTATGCAACTAATTCTTGTCCTCTTAGAGATGTTTGATATCCAAAATGACTACTCATCATCCTCTCCCACTCTTATCTTTGCATCTCTTTCCAACATTCTCTTTCCCTTATTACCATTCTTTCATGGACCCCACACCTTTCCTGCCTCCCACCATCAATCAATATTATACACAGCCTTGTCCCTTCATTAAGACTATTTGGCCCTCTGACTGGTGTGAGGTGATATCTCATTGAGGTTTTGATTTGGATTCCCCTGATGCTGAGCGATGTTGAGCACTTTTTCATGTGTCTGTTGGCCATTTGGATGTCTTCTTTGGAAAAATGTCTGTTCATGTCTTCTGCCCATTTCTTGACTGGATCATTTGTTCTTTGGGTGTTGAGTTTAAGAAGTTCTTTATAGATTTTGGA